>NC_083347.1:5806326-6106326 GCF_019175385.1 Lycium barbarum
TTTAAATATAATAAAATTTAGCCCACAAAGAAAACAAAATGTCAGATATCTTTAAAAAAAATCCAATTAAAAAGAAGAAGAAAAAAACTACTAAGAAATGTTGCAATGATAGAAAAGAATGAATAATTTTGTTAAAGTTAGGACTTAATTTTCCTGTATATTCTCAATTCTAGAATGATTCAAATAAGTATTATGAATGTTATAAAATGTTTCAGCTGCTCCTTATTTTGGCAAAAGATCAGTCGTTCGTTGAAGTTGCAACCTAAAGCAGGAGAGAGAGACTAAAAAATTAAAACGCAAGTTATAAGCCAGGTTAAAACCTGGAATCACAAATGCGAGATTTTAAACACATACCAACTAAACTAAAGAACGCTTGTAACGAATTGGTGTCAGTTTATTTTATCTATATATGTAATTCTTTTTTTGGTTATTATCTTGTATACATGTATATTTAATAAAATTTTCCGACGAAGCCGTGTCAGATGACACCCTTGGCCCCATGTGTGTCCGCCCCTGACTGTTATAAAGATCGTTGTTGTCAGTGGCGGAGCCAGGATTTTCACTAAGGGGATTCAAAATATGAAAAAGTAAACACACAAAGATGTCAAAAGGGGTTCAACGTCTACTATATATACATAAAAAATAATTTTAACCATGTATAAATAATGTAATTTTTCGCTGATGAACCCCCTTGGCCCTTCGTTCCTCCGCCCATGGTTGTTGCTATTATAAGTAAAAACTTGTTATAGAGGGGTAAAATATAACATAAAAAATCAGTTTCAAGAAAAACTTGATTATTATAGAGAGATGTTGTTATATGAAGATGACGTTATAAAGAGATCTGACGGTATTTTGGATGCGAAGCATATATACGGTTTTGAATTTATTAGAGACGATAGTAGATTAGCATTGGTATTGCTAGTTTAGTCGATCAGTTATCACATTTTTGTATTCCAAGCCAATCAATTCATGGAATATTTAATTTGCTTGTATTTTTTTCTTTTGGTATTATTATTTTAGTCTTTTTGTTGTATTTCTTTTTTGTCTTTCAAGCATAATTAGAAAGAAGCAATAACATAATGTATTCCAAGCATAATTAGAAAGCAACAATAACATAATTATCTCACGTTACGTTTGACAATGCTGTTGGAGACGCAATAGTCTTTTGGAGGTGCTTAGAATTTTCAATGATAAAGGTTAAATTTTTTTTTTTGGTGAATTACATTTTCAATTTGGTTACTTCCTTTGCAATCATTAGAAATTGGCGGCTTAAAATTCAGTTAAACGGGTCAAGAGGTCGAAAGTCAAAATTTGGCGAATCTTCAACAGGTCAAAAGTCAAAATTTATTAAACTTAAATTCTGTCTATAAAATAAACAAAATAAAAGTTCAAGGCCATTCATCGGACCACCTCCAAAGTCATTCTTGGAAGTAGTTTGATCATGCATGCTAGACTTGCCTATAGACTGGACCAGTCATGTATGGCCTCCATGATGGACTCGAGCCTACTTCGGTTCGGAAAGACAAAATATTAGTAATTCAATCGCTCAAGGATTAGACTTTGAAGATATTGCATGGTTTTCCTTCAAATGGATGCTATTTAATTTTTGCTATAAAATCAAATTCATGTTTAGCGGGGCATAAGTTCCTTAAGGGTGCCGGACATAACTTGTAATATATTATAATGCGGAAATAAAAACATATGTCCTGCCGAAAAGTGTCGTGGGTGGCCAAGAGGGCCCACTTGGAGACTTGGGATCTCAGCAGGAAATGCGAATGTTGCAACAAGTTAATTGTTATGAGGGGTGAAAATTAAAGATCAGCACAAAATAGGGGCCAAAAGTGCAAATGACCCTTTAATTTGCACAATTGTCCTTCGTTGGGGATAGTCTTTAGTTTTTGTCCCTTAATATGCAGGTCTTTAATTTTGGCCCTTCGCCTAAAATATCCTGAGGTTCTGGGTTCGAACCCCCGCTCAGTCATAAAAATAAAAATAAAAAATTGCAAGGCAAGACTTTGCAAATAGTTCTGCCTTATGCGGCATACTTTGCCTTAAGGCATAACTACAAGTCTGTCAGAGAGGGCAAAACTTTGCCTTAAAGTTATGCCTTATGGGGCAGACTTTGCCTTAGGCATCCTATAAGACAGAACGTTTTGTTAAGGCATAACTAAAAGTTGGCCTTATAAGGTAAAGTCTATGCCTTAAGGAAAAGTTTTGCTTTATGGAACAAACTTTTAGTTATGCCTTAAGGCAAAGTCTGTCGTATTAGACAGAACTTTTGCAAAACCTTGTCTTGCGAAATTATTTTTTTTTGACTGAGCGGGAGTTTGAACCTAGAACCTCAGGATATTTTTGGCCACCCTTTCAAGCGAAGGACGAAACTTAAAGACCACCAATTTGAGGGACAGAATTTAAAGACCACCCCAAAAGAAGGTCAATCCGCGCAAAAAAATGTTTCTTTAGACCAGATAAAGCCCAAAGTGAAAATCGATATCTGTTCTTTCCCTGGCCCAATTATTCATCACTTGCATCTGTCGTTTGTTTCCTACGGCGGCCCATCACTGGCCATTGATCAACCAATTTTCCATATTTTTTCCTATTTTTATTGACCTGTTTTCTCATATCATTTGTAGTAAATTAATTAATAAACTGGTCGTTGTGCTTTCAAAATACTAGGTGAAAATAATTGATAGAAAAAGGAACTGGAGAAAGGATAATATATTTGATCCTAGAAAAAATTATTAAGTTGGTAATTAACCTGATTTTGGAATTGAAATGAATTAAGAAGCATTTGTGCATTTGCTTTCTGTTTGAGTAGGTGTTTGGACATTAGAATTGTGAAATTTAGAGAAAAAAAAAGTATTTATTTTTTGACATGAATACAAATTGGAGTTATTTTTAAAATTTTATGAGTAATTTGGAGTGAAAATCGCTTTTTGGAGTTTTTCGAATCCGGAAAATTCTGCAATTCAACTTGTAATAATTCTCTGTCCAAACAGTTTTTGGGTCCTAATAGAGCTCACTAAAATATTTCGAGTTGATTAAAGCTTTAGAGTTTAATTAACATAAATTATCAAAGAACAAGACACTCAATTCAACACTCCTCTGGTTTGTTTAATTATCATTTCACAGTACAAAGATAATACATTTCTTTAAAGTATGGTTGATTATTTAGTGGGATCTTCTAAGTCAGCTTTTATTGAAGGAAGGAGTGTTCTTGACAATGTGATAGTAGCTCATGAACTTATCGAAAGTTACTTTCATAGGTGTCTCTCCTAGATATACATTGAAAATAGATATTAGAAAGGCCTATGACTCATTAGAATCGTGCTTCTTGAATATGTTGTTGCTTGAGTTTGGCTTTCCTATGAAGTTTGTGCAACTAGTGATGGAATGTGTTACCGGTGCTTTTTGGCTATGGAGTACCTTAAAAAATCTCTCAAACAGCTCAGACACATCTCTTATTTCAACTATCATCCTAGGTGTGAGAAAAATTACAACTGGTACATATTCGTTTTGCTGATGATTTGTTGATTTGCTGCAAAGCTGACTAATGGTCTATCCAACTGATGATGAAAGCTTGTAGTCACTTCTCTGAGGTATCAAGCCTTCAATCCAATATGGAGAAGAGTTCTATTTATCTGGCAGGGGCAACTCAAGAAGTGAAGGATCAAATCTTAGCAGAGATGCATTTCACTGTGGGTGAGCTTCCATTCAAGTACTTAGGGGTGTTCCTATCCTCAAGGAAGTTAAATATCCAATAATCCATGCCCTTAGTTGAGAAGATGGTGGCAAGAATCAAATATTGGACCACAAAATTTCTCTTCTGCAGTGGTAGAGTACAACTTATAAAGAGCGTCATCTTTGAGCTGCAAACATACTGGGCTTAAGCGTTCCTGTTACTAAAGAAAATCACTAAACTGATTACTTGTGTTTGTAGAACTTTTTTGTGGACTGGGAGTGCTGACACATCTAAGAGAGCACTAGTGGCATGACAGAAGTTATGCTTGCCAAGGTCAACTGGGGGACTCAACATAATATATGTGTATCAATGAAACTGGGCAGTTATTTGCAAACTACTATGTGCTCTGGCTGCTAAGAAAGTGTCACGACCCAACCAAAGGGCTATGACGGGCACCCGGAATTACTCTACCGAACACCTCTAATCATACGTCTCACAATCATATCTAAGTGGACCACATGGCTAAATCACATTTTCCATAAAATGTACGAGACACGAGTTCAATATATATATGCACGTCCATTTAAACATCATCAACTATACCCAATTGTACAAGCCGGCAAGGCTACCAGAATGATGTATAAAATATGAACCGAAAAGGTTACATAATATCTAACTATAAACATCAATCTACGAGCCTCTACATGGAATATGTAATGTCATAAAGACGGGACAAGACCCCGCCATGCCCATATATACACAAGAGAATAGTACCACTAGACTGCAGCTCCGAGGAAAATGGAGCACTCCTGAGAGATAGCTGATGATGCGCCTAAGGATCTGATCTATCTCCCTACCTACCTGCGGGCATAAACGCAGCGTCCACAAACAAAAGGACGTCAGTATAAATAATGTACTGAGTATGTAAGGCATGAATAGTAACAAAGTGAAATCATGAATATAACATAAGATACAGAGATTAATTTATACCTCTGAGTACCTTTTAAGACGACTGTCATGCGTATTTAACTTTTCTTTAAAGGATATTTTTCATACATATACATATAATAATATCATACCTGGCCATATAGGCTCGGTGTTATACGTACCCAGCTATAATAAGACTCGGTGTCATGCGTACTCGGCCATAACAAGGCTTGGTGTTATCCGTACCCAACTTCAGTGGTGTGCGCGCAATAGATATCATACTCGGCCATATAGGCTCGGTGTCACGACATAGCTTCATACATTTATAACATACATAGGTATCCGAGAGAAACATTACAACACTATCGGGGTGACATAAAGTCTGTAAACCCCCGATTTCTATTATTGAATCACCATCGTCATCAACATCATTATCATCATGACTATTATCGTCATCGTCATCGTCATCATCATTATCATATCACTATTATCATCATCATCATTATCATCATCAATATGAAGAGCTTTCACCAAAAGTATCTCCAGGATCTTGAAAGTCATGAACTTCTAGCATTTCTAGGAATAGGATATTGCGAATATCTTAGATGGCATCTCTAGAATTGAACTTATCATCATAATCGTTATCATTATCGTCACAAAGAACATTGTCAACAATATCATGAAAATCTCAAGAATTATGAACTTATAGCATTTATAGGAGTAGGAATATTGTGGATATCACATACAAGTTCACGATAAGGAAATCATGCCTTTAGAAAGAAGGTTAGCCTTACATACATTTATGTCCTCTTAACTATATAACTTTCTCCTTCAAAGTCCGTAAAATCTACATTCAAGAGGATTTACACTAAGGTTAAGTCTTGAAAACACCCTTAAGTTCAGATTAGCATAATTAACGAGCTAACGAAATTTGGGGAGCACTTCCCCTATTTTATCAACTTCCACCATATTACAGAACAACCCCCAAACAACAATAACAATATCCACAATATCATAATCAAGAAGTTATATTCAATTAAATCTCAAATTTATCCAAAATCCCTTTTCAAGTTCATCTCATAGTCATCTTCTTCACTTCAACACTTTCTGACTTTCCACTTTAATTCTTTTCCTCTCCAAGAGTGATGTGATTCTTTGAGTTAACAAAGAACCAATCGACCAGGATCTTGTTCTTGAAGCGATTGATGGGCAGAATTCAAGAAACAAACGTAAATCAGGCTATACTTCTCGGAATTATGTGATTTCAAGACGAGGAGAAAGACGACGATTTGACTATAAAAATGGCTCTTGAATCATTTAAAACAAGTAAATATTGAGGGTGCAACAATGGAAAGAAAATTAGGGTTCTGGGTATGAAATAGAACAAAATTGTTTTTAAGAAACGTGTTCTTGAATGATCAAGAACCAACAAAGTTCCTAAGTCACCACTTGAAATCAACTTACGTGATGAAGAAACACCACACGCTATTGAAAATAAAATAAAGACTATCACCACCTTGCTTGGAACCAAAAACAAGGATAAAGAAGACCAAATAGAGAAAATAACTCTATTGCAAACTAGGGTTTATGCTAAAAAACATGAGTTTTATATTTACAAGTCATGAGAACCCTTTATATAGGCCTAGGGTCTCTTCTTTTATGACTACAGATCCCTATTCTACTCTAGAAAGAAAATAACTAAAAATAAGGAAATAACTAAAAACAAGGAGAGTAAAATCCCTATTCTATAAGGAAAAGAATAAAGAAAACTGAATCCTACTAGAACTAGGATAAAAGTCCTACTAATAATAGGAAATTAAATCCTACTAAAATATAAATCAAGAAACAAGAAACCTATTTAGAAAAGGATTCTAGAAACAAGAATGGGAAATAATCTTCAAACTTGAGCTTCTTGAACTTTTCTTTTTCTTGAATTTCAGTCTTGTGTTTCTTGATTTTCTTGGATTTCTTGATCTTCTTCATGTTTCATCAAAGAGTTACTAAACCTTTACATCAACTGAGCTATGTAAATAGTATGAAGAACAAACCTTATAATAGAGGAACTTCACCTTTCTCAACTCCTTTCATGGCCAAGTTCATCACAACTTTGAAGAGAAACAAGAACAATCACCTTCCATGGATTACCTTTGATGTTTTGATGTTGATTTTCTCTCTTGATGTTATGGAAAGGTTTGGAGTGTTATGGAACCTTCAAGGACTCCCAAGAACTCTCTAGAAATGTGGGGAAATAAGTGTGGGAGGTTTGATATGAAAATGGGATCTTGTGGGATTTAAAAAGCTGTCAAAATCGCTCCGCCGTACCAATTTGCGGTGGAGATGCGGCTCAGCATATTGGATATGTGGCCGCATCTCCCCTCCTCTCCTTAGGGAGGAGGTTGGGCAGTGAGGGCTGCTAAATTGGTGAGTTTGCGGCTAGTTTGCGGCCGCAAACTCGACCATAAACTCTGACTTTCGCGAAAACGCGTTCTTTTCGATTCGTTTGACCTCCAATCCTTATGGAACCTTCTTGGCACTTATATATAAAACTTCATTAACCATACAAGGGGCCCTATAGCTCCCCTTCGAGGCAATGTTAAGCAATGTATAACTCAAATGACACGAAATCTTCCCAAAACATAACTCAAATTCCAATTCCTTCAACGAACTTGCTTTCACCGATTCATTTAACTCCGAAAACTTAAGGTACACACTTAAAGTTATCAAATACCCTTATTAACCTTATAATGGCTTCATGTACACTTTAGGATAGCGTTAGTTCACTTATAATGCAGACGACACGAAATTTCCAAGGTGTAACAGAAAGGCACTCTATGGATTCATAGTTTCTCTCTTAAGAAGGGGGGGCTGGATGAGATGGTTACATCATCACAAACTAGTTTTCTTGCGAGGAAAGTATTTGATGCAAGGAAATGGTTGAATACAAATAACAGCTTAGTTGTTCTGCAGAGAAACTGTCAGAAGAGCAAGTTCAGCATTAAAAAAGCATATCAGTCTTTTATACCTCACTTCCCCAAGGTGTACTGGAAGGGGATCACTACAAGAGCTAGCACTGTGTCAAGATATCAATTTGTCACATGGCTTGATATTCAGAGAAGACTGGACACTGTTGATAGGCTGAAAAAATGGGTGATTAAAGTGGACAAAGAATGTGTGCTATGTACATCAGGAAGAGCTGAAACACTAGACCTTTTATTAAATGATCGTGCTTATTCAAGTCATATCTGGAGCTCTTTGTTGAGGTGGATGGGTGTTAATAAGCAGATTACAAATTAGGAGGATGAAGTTATCTTGTTGGCAAAACAAGTAACACAATAAAGCTAGAGGAGAGATACTGAAGTTCTTGTTTGATGCAACAGTATACAACGTTTGGATCAAAAGGAACTGCAGAAGGTTTCAAGGGATATCACAACAAGAGAGTTCGAGCACGCTTGAGGGAAATTGCTCTCCAATTACGGGTCAGGGGCAATAAACAGAGGAAGTGGCAGCTTATGCTGCAAAGACTAAGAGCCCGTTTGGATTGGCTTATAAGTTGGCTTATAAGCTGTTTTCAGCTTTTTTGAGTGTTTGGCTGGCCAGCTTAAAGTCATTTTATGCTTAAAATAAGCTCAAAAAAATAATTGGACCCATTTGACTTAGTTTATCTAAAGCAGCTTATAAGCTGAAAACAGCTTATAAGCCAAAAAAAATAAGTTGGACTACCCCAACTTATTTTTTTCAGCTTATAAGCTGCAAACAGCTTTAAGCTGTAAGCCAATCCAAACGGGCTCTAAATAGCTTTCCTGTTTAAAGAACAGCTTAGAGCCTGTTTGGATGGGCTTAAAAAAAGCAGCTTATAAGCTGCTTTATAAGCTGAAAACAACTTATAAGCCAACAAAAAGAAAAGAAAATTAGGGTAGCCCAACTTATTTTTTTGGGCTTATAAGTTGTTTTCAGCTTATAAGCTGTTTTAGATAAGCTAAGCCAAACGGGCCCAATTATTTTTTAGGCTTATTTTAAGCACAAAATTGCTTATAAGCTGGCTAGCCAAACACTCAAAAAAGCTGAAAACAGCTTATACTAATCCAAATGGGCTCTTAGCATGTATAAGATGCAGTTTATTTTCTTAGAACAGTAGAGGTCTTTACTTGTGGTCCGGCTTCTATAGTCCAGAAGGAACTGGCGATTATATATGATTTCACACTTAGTTAAATAAAATTTCCGTATTTGACACGTTTCCTATATTTGTTTCACCAAAATAAAATATCAAAACGTGATCACCATTGTGTATCCATGAAAATATCTTTTCAGTAAGAAATAAAAACACAATAATACTACCTAAAACTACGGTGATTTAATGCCA
Organism: Lycium barbarum; assembly: GCF_019175385.1. NCBI lineage: Eukaryota > Viridiplantae > Streptophyta > Magnoliopsida > Solanales > Solanaceae > Lycium > Lycium barbarum. The sequence continues at coordinate 5,815,296 of NC_083347.1, forward strand.
ATGATTGGACCGGCTGTTTATATGATTTGTGATATTAGTAAATGAAATTATTTTATTGATGGCTCACTCACCTACTCCATATTTTATAGTAAGTAATAAATATAATACAGCTACACGCCATTAGTTGCTATACCTGCCTTTGGACCCAACCACTTATTACTTTATTGTTCTATTTTATAAAATATAAAATAATATGTTTAAACAATAATGCATTTATCTTTATTTATAATAATTTCAAAATATTTTTTGTAATAGAAGTGACGTGAATCATTTGAGTATAACACCTTTAATTTAACTATGAGCCCTCTTTGACATAATTTTATTTGTTCAAAAACCCTTTCAATTATACATTGTGTCAATTTTTCACTCTAAACATGAAAAAGAATTACACAAAAAAAAAATAAAAAAATAAGAAAATAAAATTTCTTGGCCTTTTATAATTTGAACAAAAGAAAATGACTTTTTCGGAATTCACTCACATAACTACAATATATTTCAAGTGAAATACTATTCAAACACAACCTTAACTTTTAAATATCTTTAAATACTACTATTTTTTTTTCCAAGCATCATTCAATTTACGTTCAAACACCTACTTAGATTTATTTTTTCTTTTTATATTTTCTAACTTTAGCTCCAGTCAAACACATAAAATTAGATAGGCGAGTAATAATCAAGAGCTGGATCCTGTGGCCCCAGTAGATGTCACGTACCTTAAAAATTCAATATTCTCCAATTGGCTCCTCTGGTAAAAGATGTCTATTTTTTGGTGTTCTTTTTGGATCAATTCACAAAAATAGTACTCTATCCGTTATGTGAACCATTTAATTGAGTATGACATTTAAGAAAAAATGAAGACTTTTAAAATTTGTGATTCAAAATAAATTTTAAATATTTATATGGCCGTAAATAATTTCATAAAGTGAATTTGTTTCCGAATTAGAAAAGAGGTGATTCATTTGATACGCACTAAAAAAAAAAAAAAGGAAATATACGCTAGTAGATTTGGGTCTCTCCAAAAATAGTTAGATTGATAATATTCTGAATGAAATGAAGAGCAGCAATAACTATTTTAGCTGCTTCTTTCTTCTTTGTTTATTGCTATTTGTGTCTGTAAATTCTTTTGAGGAAGAACTGAATGTGAAGAGATCACAATTCCCAGATGGCTTTCTTTTTGGAGCTACCACTTCAGCTTATCAAGTATTTTCTTGCTATTTTTAATATGCCGCTTTGTCATCAAATTATCTTCTTTTTGGAGCTATCACTTCAAATTATCAAGTATATCTGATTCCTATTTTTCAGATTGAAGGGGCAATTCTTGAAGATGGCAAAGGGTTGAGCAATTGGGATGTTTTTAGTCATACTAAAGGTAAATACCCATTTTCATATTATTACATGCTATGTCTGTTGGAGTTTTAAAAATTGGTATATGGTCTCGGTCTCTCGGACAATACTCATATTGGGGAGCCGTTTGAAAGCATGGTTTGAAATCATATTTGGACATGTAATTTGGATATCTTAAGTTGTATTTTTTCTTATAGACATAAAAACTCACAAGTTGTGAAACTATCAAAACATTCCAATTCTTATACAATCTTATCAAATGAGCAAGTCATAATTCATAACAAAATTAATACGCTACTAAAAGACCTTTCTAAAAAATACAACATCAATTGATCAAACTTTAGTTTAATAAAAACGAAAATTTAACATGAATAGTAATGTAACTACTCTTTAATATAATCCTTCCACATGGTAGACATAAATAAAGGTTGGTAAATGGTTGGTGGGAGTGATTTTTAAAAATGTTTACCCACTTATGCGTCAAGTTTTATATTTAAATTTTTTGAAATCATGGTTTGAAACCCCAAATCATGCCTTTTTGGATGATTTGGGGTTTGAAACCATGAGATGAAATGTATGTCCAAACGCTGGTTTCATCTCATGGTTTCAAACCGCATGTCCAAACGCCTACTAGTTCTAGTGAGTTGAGTTACGCCAAAGGTTTGTTTCTTATCATGGTATTAGAGTTCAATTTTGTTCAATTTCTTGGTTTACTCGATGTTAGGTCCCTAGCCCAGGTTTCCTAAAAAATTTCTTGGTTTACTCGATGTTGGATGCCCATGTTATATTTTTGACTCTCCAGATGTCTAGTACTGGGTGTGCGGGTCGTTAGATGCCACATCTCATTTCGGGGTTGAATTAAGCTATGCACACACACTGAGAAAGATTTTCTGATTGTAAATGGTTTTAGGAAGGATAAAGAATGGAGATAATGGAGATATAGCGGATGATCATTACCATCAATTTCAGGTTGTAGCTCTAGATTTTGACTTTTTTTTCTTCTTTTTGTTTTGCCTTATCTTGCCAAAAAAGGAAGGTTATTCCAAAGTTTTATTGAAAAAAATTAGATTTGTTTTCTGATTTTATAAATTATTGCAGGAAGATGTTCAGTTAATGCACTCTACCGGCTTGAATGCGTATCGCTTCTCCATCTCATGGAGCAGAGTCCTTCCTAGTACTTTCTATTATCTTTTTAGGCGTATTTTGTTCCCATCATTACTGTCTTAATCGGATTACTTAATTCGTTTACGTCTTATTAGTCTCTGATGTCTTGAATTGTGATAGGAGGAAGGTTTGGTAAAGTAAATTTTGCTGGTGTTACATTCTACAACAAACTCATTGATTCTCTCTTACACAAAGGTGTAATATTTGCATATAGTAAATATTTTACTTAGTAATTTCTTGGATGTTTGTACGTAGATTACAGAAATTTGGCCTATTAAATTGCAGGAATAACACCATTTGTGACTCTCAATCACCATGACCATCCACAAGAACTTGAGGAAAGATATGGGGGCTGGCTTAATCCTCTCATGCAGTATGTTTCTTTAATGTAAATCTTTATGTTACATTAGGTGGCAATCTTAAGGATGCCCGTTTTAATTGTTTCCCCTTTTTCTCTACAGGGAAGAATTTTTCTATTTTGCTCGAATTTGTTTCGAGAATTTTGGCGATAGAGTGAAGTATTGGACCACGATCAACGAGCCAAATATGTTTGCAGAAATGGCCTATGTAAGAGGAGTTTACCCACCTGCTCACTGTTCCCGGCCTTTTGGCAACTGTTCAGCTGGAAATTCTGATACCGAACCTCTTGTTGCCATGCATAACATGTTATTGGCACATGCCAAGGCTGCAAAAATGTATCGTGAGCATTTCCAGGCAAGTATCTGCTTTCACCTATTCACCTAACTTCTCAAATAGTGTCACATGTGCTAATTACACAAATTTAATGCTACTATATGCAGCCTAAATATGGTGGATTGATAGGAATTGTTGTGCATTCATTTATGTATAAACCTTTGAGGAATAATGACTTTGACCATGACGCTGCTAACAGGGCTATTGCATTTACCGCTGCTTGGTAAGTCTTAAAGACTTGTCAACTTTTCATTGAAATTTTACTTGTCCGTTCCTTGTCCCTCTGCTTATAGTCAAACCGAAGAGTCCATAGGCTTTGTAAAAGGACTTACTACTTGAAGCTTGCGAGTGTGAAGTTTTTCTATTACTAGAACTTGCATTAAAATTATTGATATGCCATTGACTTCTTATGTCAGGGTTTTTGATCCTTTGGTATATGGATATTACCCTCCAGAAATGCGTAAATATCTTGGAAGTGCACTACCGAGGTTCACCTCCGATGAACGAAAACTTATCAAAGATAGTATTGATTTCATGGGAATAAACCACTACGGGACTCTGTATGCTAAGGATTGCATTTATTCTAGTTGTGTTTGCTCCAATTCTAGTTGTATTGCGGGTGGAGATCACCCTATTCATGGATATCTCATTACTCTTGGAGAGAAAGATGGCGTTTCAATTGGAGAACCGGTACAAAATTGCTTCTTAATCCTAAATTATGCTTTCTCCTGACCCGAGCCTTCGCTTTCTCTCCTTGTAATATGTTTTTCTTGTTTTCCGTAGACAGGAATGTCTCGGTTTTTTGTTGTTCCTAAAGGAATGGAGGAGATTGTGGACTATATGAAGAAGAGATATCATAACAAACCTATGTTTCTCACTGAAAATGGTGAATAGTCGAACCTCATTTACCTTACAATATAGTAATTACGTATGATTCATTTGCGTACTTCAGGTGTGCATAGTATCACGATATGAGTTAGTACTGGTGTGGTATCTAAAAATGGAATTCCTGAACCAGTCAAAGTATCAATATGGCTAAAAAGGAAAGATAAATTCCTTATTTTGAGAACGTACCGTGTTTGAGTTAATTTTTATTTTTTTGGGACTTACTTCCTCTGGATTTACTTAGTAATTTTAGTGATGACTTATGAGTGATTGTGGCAGTATTCATAATTTGTTGAAAAGCTAACTTATAATGTGCATTCCAGGCTACTCTTCCCTGAATCCTACCACTGCACAGGCAGAAGAGTTACAGCATGATACTAAGCGAGTCGAATTCCATAAATCATATCTTGCATCATTGGCTCGGGCAATCAGGTAAGTGTACCCCCATCCCATCCTCATGTACTAAAACTACATGCTATGGACAAAACTAGAAGGGGCAAATAAACAGGTTGGGTCAAACTTGGACGGGTCGAGATGTGGAAAAATAATAAACTGAGTCATGACCTAACCAGCCCAAAATTTGCCGCAAAATGAAGAAATGACTGAACTTTGTTGCCTTTGTATGGCACTTACAGGAATGGCGCTGATGTACGCGGTTATTTCATTTGGAGCCTGATGGATAATTTTGAGTGGACGAGTGGATACGAGTTGAAATTTGGTCTATACTACGTTGATCGCTCTACTTTAGGTAGAGTTCCCAAGCTTTCAGCTAAATGGTATAGAGATTTCTTGACTAACAGCAGCATCAATGGTGAAGAAATAGGGAAGGCAATTTTATTCAAGTATACACAAGCAGATCATTTATCAGATAAATAGTCCTGCAAAAAGTATACTATTAATGAGACGACAGCTCTATATTATTGAGAAAAACACAAATTTTTGAGTATTTGTGCATTTGCTTTCTCTTTGAAATTTGAGTAAACAATGTATATACAATAGTTAGAGCCCACTAAAAATATTTTGAAGTTGATTAAAAGTTTTGAGTTTAATTAATATAAATTGTCAAACTCCTCTGGTGCGTTTATCATTTTGCAATACGAAGTTTAACACGTTTCCTCCATTTCTTTCACCAATTAAATATTCAAATGTGATCACCATTGTGTACCCCATGAAAAATACTCCTTCACTTCACTTTTATTTGTTCAGTTTGACTTTGAGCATTCTTTAAAAAACAATAATTGATATGAGTATTATACCATAATTTCATATTAATTAATGTTTAGTATTAAGTCTTTGAAAATAATTTAGGGAATAAGTAATCTATATATATATAAAAGCATGAAAAAGGCCCGCTAACGTGGCATCATAGAAATGCAGGGTTTGTATTTATCCTTTTTTACAATTTTTTGATATTTTCCTATGCAAAAAAAAACCGGTCTGCGCACACAGAAGTGCCGCTTCGGTCGGCAACCCAAACCTTTTCAAAAACTTTCTATTCTACTCCATTCCTTTCCTCTCTCACGGTATTCTTCCATCCATTTCAGTTTCTCTACTCAATTCGCTTCTCCTTCTGTGTCTCTCTGTGTATTCTTCCTCCACTGAACTAAATTAGAATAACGGATACACATCGCTACCGCCTGCAAATTCAACTCCCTGAAAATCCTCATTGGCGGCACAGAAATTCACTCTGTATTATCTATTCGTCGTCGTTTGTATTCCCTAATCGTCATCTGCCTTAGGGTTTTCTAATGACTTTGATCGCCGGCCAACGCTTAACATACTGGAATAACCTTACTCAGAATCATCTTCATTATGAAGGTATAATGCAAGCAAATCTCATTACAAACCACTTTATTTTCCTTTTGTTGCAATGATTCCTCGACCACTCAACTATTCTCTTGAAGATTTTTTTCAAACTACTTTCTTCAAAATAAATTTAGATCTCTCACTCCCATATCTTGAGTATAGCATTATCATTTTCTGGAATTCCCTTTATATTTTACGGGATAAAACTTTTAGACCGTTGATTGTTGGAAAAATTCTCGCTTTAACATTTTCTGGGATTCTCTTTTTTATTCTGCATGATAGACTTTTTAGACCTTTCATTGTTGGAACATCGGTTTCTGAAATCATCTTTAAATTTTGCGGGATATCATTTTTAGACCTTTCATTGTTGGAACATGAATATGTGCAGATTTATTAAGGGATAATTGCGGGTATTAATAGTATCTTTGGAATTTTACTGCAAGTTTTCACTCTGAAGGCTTATCTTCAATGGTCCAATTGTTAACTCAGTAGCTCTAAAGAATTTACATCCATATGAAATGCTGTGAAAATATTTTTCTGTTTTTTTTTTATATCTTTTATCCTTCTAACTGCCTTTTCCTCTTTTCCTATTCTCTGTTTGTATGATAGTATTGTTCGAAAATATCTATTTCTTGTCCTTGGCAAAAGGTTGAAATAAAAGCGTATATTTTCTATGATGGGTGGGAAAGAAGAGTTAACAATGTCGTCAAGAACGTGAGGTTCACACAATGGTTATTGAAGAAATTAGTACAAGCACTCGTGGATATCTTGATAATGGAATCCGGGGACAATCAATGAGGGACAGTCATAATAAGGTTTACAAGTCATTGATGTAATTAAAGGAGGTGAATAGAATCCGATACATAAATCAGTTAACAAAGAATAGAAAAAACTTTTAATGTGTCACTTAAGTTATATAGGAATGCCTGTACCCAAGAGTTCATAAGAATAACATTTGAAAGTTGAATGTCGAGAAATCTTAATTTGCATTTTCTCTTTACTTTCCCCAAGTGTTTAAAATATAACTCCATTTTCCACTTTAGCTTTTCCCCCTACCCATATTTAATAAACACTTTACACATGCCAAGTTAAGTTTGAATATCAAAAGTCGAGTGCTTTTGAGATCCTATAACTTCGTGCTGTGCTCCAATGCAGTCAAGATTCAACAAACTGAGTTGCTTAGTCAATTAATATGAGAAAGAATTTTTTTAATTCCAAGTTCTTGAATTGACAGCATTAGAATGCAATAATTTTATTGAAAAATGTGTCAAAATCTATTTGCTGAGAAAGAGAATGGCTCAGAATGCTGCGATTTAGACCTCACCGAGTAATGCACAAATTTTCCCATACATTCATTTCTGCTTGATGTCAGCTTATGGTTTGAGCACCGTGAGAGTTGACCATTATTGTATTTTGCCAAAGTGTAACTATGAGTGTGTATGATGGTGGTTCAACTTCCTACTACTTCTTATTTTCTTTTTGATTATATAGATTCGTGTGATGTTAGTATTATTATGTCCAGAAAAGTTATGTGATGCATTTTTCATCAACGTTTTCCGAGAAAGTACAAATTGCAGCTTACATATTAATTTATTTTTAAATGAGTATGATTGTTGTTACCTATCTATTCTTCTATTTGACTTACACCCACGTATACATGGTGTTTAGATATATATAGATTTGGAGGAGTCTTTAGACTAAATTTAAGTTTTTGCTATTGTTAAATAGTCAGTTGGGCAATTCATTATGCAAGTTCAAAAAGCTATAATGGCTTGCAACTCAAAACATTAACTAGGATGGATCAAATTGGCTTTTCCTCGAGATTTTTATTGTGCTATCAGATTTAAAGTGCAAAATAGTTGAAGTTAAAGTGTGGGCTTACAATGGTCGAATTGCCTTCCTAACTTATGTGAAGGAAATCCATTGAGGACTCTCAAAAGATTAATAGTACACATGTATGCCGAAGACAATACAGACTTGGAATTCATTTGGCAGATGTAATCGGCAGAACTATCATGAGACAATGAGACAGGTCTACTACTTCAGGATATAAAAAAGACTTAAGAGGGGCATACTCTTGTACAAGTTGGTAGATTATTGCACCAGTTCATTGTGGGCGGTTACATGACAATAGAAGAAGAGAGATTTCGTTATATTTGGAATAATAAAAAAAAAATCTAGATTGATATTTTTTTCTAGACTGATGGATGATTATTAAATGGTAGGAAAAACTATTATTTTGGCTTCGTTACATGTTGGAGGATCTTGATATAAGATACAACATTACCAAGATGCAGTTGCATATGTTAAGCGGTAGGAAAGGTTATTTTCTTGGTTTTGTCACATATTGAGGAACCTTGATATCGGTACGCTGGATATCTGATTGTTACATACTTCCACTTGAGATTGAAAATCTTAACTACATCCATTTCTCTTTCTTTCTAATGTTTTTCGTTTTCATTAAATATTTAACCTGTTTAAGTACTTTAACTGTTCAATTGTACTTTTCGTTGTTGAATTTGTTAATAAGATTTTGAAAAAATAAATTGAAAGAATACATCACGTTTGTTTAGTGAATTTAATTTATTTGTCTTTTTTTGAAACCTGACATTGTCTTCTCTTCCCTTTTTTTTTTTTTTTTTTTTTTTTTTTGCATTTCTTCTTTAGCTAGAGAATTAATACTAAGATTCCAACGATGATTTGAAGAGTCAACTTTACTGGAAAAAAATTGTGCTCAGCAATTTCCAAGTAAGCGTATTGTTAACTTAATTTTTATTTAAACTATAACCCTTGATCTTTATGGTGATGATTTTAGGAAATCTTACGTCATGAAGATTTGAGACAGAGAGTACATAGGTGAGTCATGAAATTGAATATTATATACTTTTCATGGAAATCAATGTTTGATTATTTCATGAAAGATCACTCAAAATTGAGAGCCAATATATCAAGGAACAGATGTTACAATTGGAAAAAATGTAAGTGGAAAGACTTTTGCAATCAAGAGGTTATTGAGATATGTGATAGTGTCAAATCTTGTACTTTTTTGGTGGAATGTCTTCGATGTTTCTAATTTTTTTTTAAAATTACCTTTTTGTTATTTTTAATATTCGGATATTAGGATAGAATTATTCATAAGTTTAATGAGGTCATTCAGGATCGAAGCGCGGGTGAATTACCTAGTTAATGCTAAAGGTACAATATGGAAAAAATTACTCTATGTTTTTCTCTTAATATGTTAAAAGTGACAGGTAAAAATAAAATATATTTTAAGTATAGTGAACAAGTGAAAGTGAACGGAAAGAGTAAATTTTTTGTGAGATATAAAAACATAACTACCTAAAAGTACAGTAATTTAAATGCCAATGATTGGGCCTGCTGTTTTATGTGACTTGTGATATTAGTAAATGATAATTTTATTGATCGTTCACTTACCAACTCCTTATTTAAAATTAATTAACACGTAATATTACTACAGCTTAGGCACCATTCGTTGCTGATACACAAATGTTGGCCAGTTCTCCCTTTTTTTTTTTTTTTTAATAAATTTCACTAGGCTTTTGGGGCCTAGGGCTGCCTTTATAATTTTTTCTCAAAAACAAATCAAATAGTCTTTACAATTGGCCAATTGGCAAATAAACTGCAAAGATGAAATAAGAATTGAACCTAGACTTAAACTAAAACTTGAACCTAAATAACTAAATTCAAAAGTGCTTGAAATGACTCCATGCAGCCTTGTATAATCCATGCACCTTGCATCTAATCTTGAAATTCTGCCAACCATGAAGATTTCAGCTTGCATCAGATGCACCAGCAAGGTGTATATCAGTTGTCCTTTTTTGGGACCATTGTTTAGTAGTAATTTTTTTTTTTGGTAATTTATGGACTTTTTAGATCAAGGTCTATAGATCTAAGAGCCTGTTTGGATGGGCTTAAAAAAACAACTTATAAGCTGCTTTAGATAAAATAAACTAAACAGACTCAATTATTTTTTTAGGCTTATTTTAGGTACAAATGGCTTATAAGTTGGCCAGCCAAACACTCAAAAAAATTATTTTCAGCAACTTATAAATTAATCCAATCGGGCTCTAAGTTATGTTATCACAACTTTTGAAAATAGGAACAAAATCTAAAACGGAGCTAACAGATGGACATTTGCGTCAATCAGTCTGGCTGATACTTATTACTCCATTCATTTAAGTTTATTGGTCTATTTAATAACAATATGTAAAAATGATGTCCTTTTTTATTCAGTAAGTTTTAAATTGTCAACATTCTCATCTTACAAAATGTTTTTTTCAAAAGAAATGACATGATTAGTTGAAGACCACGAGATTAAAATGATAATTTTAATATACTGTACACACCTTTAATTTAAATTTATAGCAAAATTTATTAATTTTTACATTTTTTAATTTTGTGTCCAATCAAATTAAGATGCATAAAATGAAACTGAGTGAGTAATAATCAAGAGTTGGACCCTATGGTCACGGTAATTTCGATTTCTAAAAATACTATATCATTACCGTACCAAATTAATTCAGTATGATTCGGTATTTTAAAGTTCAGTTTCGGAATTTTACGATATAGTAAATCGGTACCATAGTTTATCCGACTTCGACTTACATATACTCATATCGTGGAGAATTATGACTTCTACTTAAGAAATATCTCAATCATTATGTATAAAACACCTTACACATGTAAAAATATTCAAAAGAAAGTACAAGCAATCGCCTTCGTAAATCAATTACACAAAAAAACATAAAAATCAAGATAGAGTAGTTAAAGTTTCAACATTTAAACAATTAATTTTCTAATAATACTAGTTTATATATTTGTTAGTATTATAATACTAAGATATATGAATTGTACATGTATATACTTCGATATTTCGATATTTTCTTTATGAATACCGAACACCATATGGAATACCAAATTTTTAAAAAATGCATACCGAATACCATAATATCAAAACCGCATTATAAAAAAATTCGGTTTCTTCTAGCATATCAAGCCAACCCTAGGTCCCTGTAGATGTTACGTACTTCATTAATATTATCCAATTGTCTCCTCTCCTGTTGTAAGTAATAGTACTATTTTTGGTAGAGAAAACTCAGTAAACTCCATCTAGCTTCAAATTGTTGGTGCTTTTTTTTGGAGCAATTCACATAAATAGTTAATGCTAGTGGATGTGGGTGTCTGCAAAAATAATAAGATTGACAATTATTCTGAGTGAAATGAAAAGTAGAAGCAACTATTTCAGCTGCTTCTTTCTTCTGTGTCTACTCCTATTTGTATCTGTAAATTCTCTTGAGGAACAACAGAATGTGAAGAGTTCACAATTCCCTGATGGGTTTCTTTTTGGAGCTACCACTTCAGCTTATCAAGTATTTTCTGCTCTTTTTATATGTTACTGTTCACCAAAATTATAGTCTTTTATTTTTTATTTTTTATCTCTTATGTTATATCTGATTCCTGTTTTTCAGATTGAAGGAGCATTTCTTGAAGATGGCAAAGGGTTGAGTAATTGGGATGTTTTTAGTCATACTAAAGGTAAATACCCATATCCATATTGTTAGATGCTATATTGGTATGTCGGTTGGGGATTTAAAAATGAGTTTCTTTATATGGTCTCGGACAATCCTCATATTATGAACTAGCTATTGAGTTGAGTTAGGCTAAAGGTTCGTTTTTTATCATAGTATCAGAGTCCAAAGGTTCGTTTTTTATCATAGTATCAGAGTCCAAAGGTTCGTTTTTTATCATAGTATGAAAGTCCAGGTTCAGCCCAATTCCTTGGTTTACTCGTGTTGGGCCCCACCCCAGGTTCATCCCAGTTTCTTGGTTTACTCTGATGTTGGGCGTCCGTGTTATATTGCTGACTCTTGAAATGTCTAGTCCTGGGCGTGTGGGGGGTGTTAGATATGTCACATTTTGGGGATTTAGAGCTGGTTTTCCGAGTTTGAGTTAAGCCAAAGTCCATTTCTCAGATATCTTTTTTGAAGCCTATTTTATTTATTACTATTGTTTTGTTATGCACACACTGACAAGGATTTTCCACTTTTAAATGGTTTTAGGAAGGATAAAGAATGGAGATAATGGAGATATAGCGGATGATCATTACCATAGGTTTCAGGTTTAGTCGCTAGACTTTGACTTCTTGTTTGTTTGTTTTTTTAACCTTCCATAAATAGCAAAGTTATTCAAAAGTTCTCTTAAAAGAAATTAGATTGACTTTCTGATTCGATGGATTATTGCAGGAAGATGTTAAGTTAATGCACTCTATCGGCTTGAATGCCTATCGATTCTCCATCTCATGGAGCAGAGTCCTTCCTAGTACTTTCTGTTATCTTTTTGTTCCGTTGATGGCTGTCTTAATTGGATTGCTTATTTTTGTTTATGTCTTCTAAGTCTCCGTTGTCTTGAATTATGATAGGAGGAAGGTCTGGTAAAGTAAATTTTGCTGGTGTTACGTTCTACAGCAAACTCATTGATTCTCTCTTACTCAAAGGTATAATATTTGCAGATAGTAAGTATTTATTTTTACTTAGTGAATTCTTGGATATTGTACGAAGATTACAGAAATTTGGCCTATAATTGCAGGAATAACACCATTTGTGACTGTCAGTCACCAAGACCATCCACAAGAACTCGAGGAACGATATGGAGGCTGGCTTAATCCTATCATGCAGTATGTTTCTTTGTATAAATATTTATCATTATACATTAGCTGCGATCTCAAGGATGTCCTTTTTAATTGTTTCCCCCTTTTCCCTATAGGGAAGAATTTACCCATTTTGCTCGAATTTGTTTCGAGAGGTTTGGCAATAGAGTGAAGCACTGGACCACAATCAACGAGCCAGACATACTTGCAGAAATGGGCTATGTGAGAGGAAATTACCCGCCTGCTCACTGTTCCCAGCCTTTTGGCAACTGTTCAGCTGGAAATTCTGATACTGAACCTCTTATTGTGATGCACATCATGTTATTGTCACATGCCAAGGCTGCAAAACTATATCGCGACCATTTTCAGGCAAGTATTTGCTTTCACCTGTTCATTCACCTAATCTCTCAAATAGTGTAACATGTGCTTACCCAAATTTGATGCTAATATATGCAGCCTAAACATGGTGGATTGATAGGTATTGTTGCGAATGCATATATGTATAAACCTTTGAGGGATAATGACTTTGACCGTGATGCTGCTAATAGGGCTTTGGTATTTACTACTGCTTGGTAAGTCGTACTGGCTTAAACCTTGGCCTTTAGCAGGCTCGTTCATGTCATTGACAGTATCATATCGTTAACTGCTCCTTAAATGTTGGAAATATAACCAAGGATTTATAAGACATTATCTAGTAGTTGAGTTGTTTTTCTCCATTATAGCACACAAGTTTCCACATCTTTGAGAAAACTCAGGAGATCATTCATATATTGCCTCAGGGCTCAGATGGTGAAGTTTTGTTGGTTGTTTAAAAGATGGCGCAGCACAAAAAAAGGTTAAAAATGATTGGAATTGTCTCTATTTTTTTTAAAACATTGAGGGCTTTAAATTGCCAGCTTCAAACCTGCAGAGAATTTGCAGAATAAAATTCATAAAACCAATCTAACTAAATTTAAATTTAAACAAAGACTCCTCCTGCAACTAAACTACTTATTACTGTCGTAAAGTGGTAGTAACAGAAGCAATTTTAAACAAGTTTAACATATTAACTATCAATTGCCACTATCTCTTGCTAGCACCTAACGTGACTTAGTGTGTTTCTTGCCCTGTTTGTGTTTTGCTTTGATTTTGTTTACTTGGATGATTCCACTATTGGAGGCTTCATTTTCAAATTAAACTCTTTGCTGTAATCGGGCAATAATAACACAAAAATATCAGCATTTCATGCAAATTGTACGTGTCTGTTCTCTTGGTTCCTCTGTGTATAATCAAACCAAAGAGTCCATAGACTTTGTGGAAAGAACTTAGTACTTGAAGCCTGCAAATGTGAAGTTCTTCTATCACTAGAACTTGCACTATAAATTTTGATGTGCCATTACGTCTTATCTCAGGGTTTTTGATCCTTTAGTACTTGGAGATTACCCTCCGGAAATGCGTAAATATCTTGGAAGTTTACTACCGAGGTTCACCTCAGATGAAAGAAATCTTATCAAAAATAGTATTGACTTCATCGGGATAAACCACTATGGGACTCTGTATGCTAAGGATTGCATTTATTCTAGCTGTGTTTGCGCCGATTCTAGTTGTACTGCGGGTGGAGATCACCCTATCCATGGGTATCTCATTACTCTAGGAGAGAAAGATGGTGTTTCTATTGGAGAACCGGTACCTAATTGTTTCTTAATCCTAAATTTTGCTTTCCCTACACTGAAGACCTCGCTTTGTCTCCTAATGAGATGCTTTTCCTACTTCCCATAGACAGGAATGCCTCGATTTTTTGTCGTCCCTAAAGGAATGGAGGAGGTTGTGGACTATATGAAGAAGAGATATCATAACAAACCTATGTTTGTCACTGAAAATGGTGAAGAATTGAGCCTCATTTACCTTGCATTCAATTAATTATGATTCATATTCATACTTCATGTGTGCATAGTATCACGAGATGAGTTAGAACTGGTATCCGGGCTAATAAAAGAATTCCCAAACCAGTCAAAGTATCAACATGACTAAGAGTGTGTTCGGTATGGACGATTTTTTTTTTTTTCACGGAAAATGTTTTCCTAGAAAATGTGTTCTTGGAAAATAAGTGAATTTCTACTTATTTTTTCATGGTCGGTTGGATAGTGGAAAATAAGTGCATTTTTTACTTATGTTCTCATGTTCGGTTGGTTGGTAGAAAACATTTTTCGGAAAATACCCACCCAAACCAGTCATGTTGATAAGAAGGAAGAAAATTCCTAAATTTGAGAATGTGTTATCCTTTAGTCTAATTTTTTATGGGTGCAGATATGATCGATATTTCTTGACATTTCGAAAGCTATGGATTCAGATGAACCCGTAGCTGAAGGGCTACATCCGCTCCTGTCTGGATTTACCTAGTAATTTTAGTTATGACTCGACTGTGGCAGTATTCTTTGTTAGTTGAAATGCTGACTTATGAGGTGCATTTCAGGCTACTCTTCCCTAAATACTACTACTGCACAAGCAGATGAATTGCAACATGATACTAAGCGTGTTGAATTCCATAAAGCATATATTGCAGCATTGGCTAGGGCAATCAGGTAATTCTACTCCCGCCCCCTCCTCATGTACTGAAATGACATGCTATGGGCGAAACTAGAGCCTCTAGTCTAGAGGTGACAAATGACCAAGTTGGGTCAAACTTGGACGGGTCAAAGATGCGGCAAAAGTAATAAACAGAGTCATGACCCAACCAACCCAAATTTTTCCGTGAAATGAAGAAACGACTGAATCTTTGTTGCCTTTGTGTGGCATTTACAGGAATGGTGCTGATGTACGCGGTTATTTTATTTGGAGCCTGATGGATAATTTCGAGTGGGCGAGAGGATACGAGATGAAATTTGGTCTATACTATGTCGATCGCGCTACTTTAGATCGAGTTCCCAAGCTTTCAGCAAAATGGTATAGAGATTTCCTGACTAACAGCAGCCTCAATGGTGAAGAAACAGGGAAGGCAATTTCATCAAGTATACACAAAGCAGACAAATACTATGATGAGATGAGTGCACTATACGATTGAAAAATTTCGATTTTTTTTGTTTAATATTATCTGAGAAACGAGCGCCCTGTACCGCGTACGGTTAAAAAACTTCAATTTTTTTTTTTTATGTATAATATCAGATAATAACACTTCTAAGTAAATGGTGGATTCTGATTATATAATTTACATGATTTTCCTGATTCATAGGTACAAACTTTAGCCACTAGCGTCCATAATATTATATGATAATATGATTGTTAAATGAAAATGATGAATTCGTTCTTGATCATTCATTTTTTACTTTATTGCACCAAAACAATCTCTCTGCCCAACAAAGACAGGAATAAGATCTGGATACATCCTATTCTCCTAGACCTCCTTTTGAGATCATACTGGGTATGTTGTTATTGTATTTTTTTTTTATAACAAAAAAGTTGCACAATTTTACTTAAATATATTGAAATCCATTATACATAATTGCATAATTTTTAATGTTTGTGGCTGACAATTTATCACTATTTCCAAACCTCCATTAGATATGTTTTTTTTTTTAATTGTTGTCTCTGTCACAAGCTAAATATTTTAATGTGGAAAATATCCATAGGATTGTGCATATCCCGTGGAAAATGCGACATGATATGGGAAGTGGATCACCTCAGAACTTTCCATCTAGTAATTAACGTTTAAAGTGTTGATAGATTGTATCTACTGGGTCCGTTTTGCATTAACACTTCTTTATTGCAAGGTGGTTGGACTTTTGAAGGGTAAATACTTATTCATATTAGGTGTTTTTATATCAAATTAATGCAATTTACCGTGGTTAAGTGATTATATGAAGTGAATAAATACACTAATTAATCATGATTAAGTGCTAGTTGAATATATTCAAACACATTTTATTCATACATTAGTTTGGTGTAAACACCCGATTTGAATAAATTTTTACCTTTCTGGAGGGAGATGGGGAAGGAAGTCTATCTCGACGTTTAGGTTAGTCTCTTTAAAACATGTAAAAATAAGTTCTAATATAAAATTTCCTTACATGTGTATGACTTAAATTCTCTAGTTATTATTGTCAATCAACTGATTGACAGAAAATTTTACGAGCGGCCCTTTTGAGGACTGATAGTTAACTTCTCCATGCAATTTTGATTGTTTGGCTGCTGAA
Source organism: Lycium barbarum (assembly GCF_019175385.1). Taxonomy (NCBI): domain Eukaryota; kingdom Viridiplantae; phylum Streptophyta; class Magnoliopsida; order Solanales; family Solanaceae; genus Lycium; species Lycium barbarum. Next base: position 5,832,024 of record NC_083347.1, read on the forward strand.
TTAGGACGGCATTAAAATTAGAGATGGAGTTAGAATTTGGAATTATGTATTTTGAATTTTAGAAAAGTAATTTATTAGGTTCTGGATAAATCATTCTACATATAAAATTAATTTTTAAGCACAGATACAAAGCTTTTACAAAATTTGTTAAATTAAGGACCTACAATACCTTAATTCATCTAAATAATTGACCGCAGATAAGTTTTCACAAACCGTTAAGATTTGTGAATAATTTAATAAGATAGGTGAAATGAAATTAAAATACATACTAGTACTACCAAAGTTTGCCTGTCCAATAAAACTTGTGAACAATTGAACAACACAAACAAATTTAGTCATTAGGTCAAGACTTTTGAACAATATAACAAAATAAGTAAAATGAAGATAGTGTAAAGAATTATCAATCCCGCAAGCACTTTTGTCAATCTAGTAGAATTCGTGAACAATTTGCACTTCAAATTTATGGTCCAATCATAACTTGTGAATAACACAAGTTTTGCCAATTTGACAGAACATTGTAGACAATTTGTGCTAAAATTATGCCGTGAGACTTATTTTGCAAAACAATTCTGAAACGGGTGTAATAGTTAAACCGCGGCAGCAAAGAAGTATCCCATGTGCAAATCTATAAAAGTGAACTGTATCTCATTATCTACATGATGAATTAACGAAATACTAGTAATAGTTTTATCATGAAAATAAAAATATTCGCCATCATGTGTCAAGTTGCCAATGTATTATTTAATATTATCATAATAACAAGTAACAAAAATATATATTAAAAAAAACATGTCATTTAATTTTCTGTCGAGATATAACAGATAGGCACAACCAATCGGATACACTATAAAGATGTTTAAAAAAAATTAAGTCATGATGAATATTGGCCAGATCCCATAAGACCTGCACCAAACTTTTCAAATCCTTTTATCGAAAAAATGAAGAGATGGACCACTAAGATGTACTCTTATTTGATTTGTCTCCTCTTACTATTGCAACATGTTAATTCTGCAAACACTATCATTTATGGCTTGGAACAAGAGGTGAAGAGATCAGAATTCCCAGATGGTTTTCTTTTTGGAACTTCAACTTCTGCCTATCAAGTAATTACATATATATCTCACCTTTAATTTCCTGCTCTTTATTTTGTGTCATATTATAACATCCTAATTTTGCAAATTTTGTTTTGTGTGTGTGTGAGATTGAAGGAGCATACACTGAAGATGGAAGAAGTCTTAGCAACTGGGACGCATATTGTAGTATCAATGGTAACTTTCACATCTTATATTTTAAGAGATATATAGTTGCGCAAGCTACCGAAATCAGCTTATTTTGAGAAATATTTTTTCTCAAAAGTACTTTTGGAGGATAACAAGTTGTATGTAACTAAATCACTTGAAAGGTGCTTTTGTTAGTAGCTTGTGTTAGCCTAATATTTTCAAAACGTGCATTTAAATGTCAAATTACTAAAAAGGGAAGCTACTACTAGTTAATTTGTTTATTGCATAACTAAAACTACAAAATTCTAAGGATGGTGACGAAACACTTTATTTCTTCCTTAAACAACGTGCTTAGTCAAATACTGCTATATAAGCTCAATTTATATCATTTTCGATTTTGTACTTAAATTGGTTTAGGTAGAATACCCAATGGAGGAAGTGGAAACATAGCTGACGACCATTACCATCGTTACTTGGTACTTCACTAAACTAATCATCCAACGTTAATTTGATTTTGACATTTGAAACATATGTTAATTGTGTGTTTAATTTGTTTTAACGAATGATGGCAGGAAGACATTGATACAATGGCCTCTCTTGGAGCAAATGCTTATCGATTCTCCATTTCCTGGAGTAGAATTTTACCTAGTATATATGTTGAATTTTTTTCCCATCTCTTAGTTTTACTTCTTTTACTTGATCTTATTGGATCAGTAAAAAGATACTTTAAATTATGCATATGGTAGTATATGTTTTTGAGTCTTTAATTATGATGGAGATGAACAGGAGGAAAATTTTGGCCTGTGAATCCTGTTGGAATCAAGTTTTACAATAATATCATTGATAGTCTCTTACTCAAAGGTGGTTCTTTACACTTCTTTCTTTCATTAATCTTCTGAGCCAACCCCTTTTTTTTATAATCATTTTTAATTATGGTAGTAATATTATTAGATACATAAAAAAATGCAGGAATAACACCATTTGTGACGATCCACCATTATGACTATCCTCAGGAATTTGAGGACAGATTTGGGGCCTGGCTCAGTCCTCTAATGCAGTAAGTGCATTGTCTAGTTAAACTTAAAGAAATTGTTGTATTGCAAAGTACAAAAACTAATTATATGTTTTAAAAGTGAGTGGTAACAAGAGTAGCACATGTTTATTTATTTTTTCTTTCCATATAAAAGAACAAACTTTTATATCAAGTATGTCCCAACAAGTCATGTCACTATCACGATTAAAGATAAAATAGGCAAAGATTAAATAGTTTGCAAAAAGAGAAAGGTGTTATAAAGAGGAAATTTATTTCATAAATTGAGACGGAGGGAGTATTTCTTTATGGCAAAACTTATATAGAGAGAAGAATATTAACTAATTAGGTGAATATTTAATTATTTATAATAAAGAAATATCATTTTCCATCTTAATTATTTAATTGATCATGTTTGTAGGGAAGAGTTTGTTCACTTTGCTGAAACATGTTTTAAGAGTTTTGGGGACAGAGTGAAATATTGGGCCACTATGAATGAGCCTAATTTATATATGGAAATGGCCTATTTGAAAGGTGTATTCCCACCTTCACATTGTTCTACCCCTTTTGGGGAATGCTCTTCTGGTAATTCAGACATTGAGCCTCTACTTGCTGTCCATAACTCAATATTGGCCCATGCCAAGGCTGTCAATCTCTATCGTCACCAATTTCAGGCAAGTGTGATCATTTTTCAACCTCAATTACTTAGAGGTATTTAATTGTTTCTCTTTCTTTTTTTCAGAATAAATAGCTGAAAATAACAATGCATGCATGATCTGCAGGAAGAACAAGGCGGAATGATAGGAATAGTGGCGAGTGCTTACATGTATAAGCCAATGACGGATAATGAGGCTGACAGGAAAGCTGCAAACAGGGCTTTGGCTTTTCATGTGGCCTGGTAAGTATGTATGTATAGTATTACTTATACCAAGGACTTAATTAGTTATAAGTTTGATAGTGTAAAGATAATTTTAACATGTGATAGTAGGTATTATGTTGGTTATCATTTTTAACCATTTGGTAAATGAATTTTACTGGCCTAACCAATTCAAATTCGTTGTATAGAGAGCCTATCTAGAGGGGATTAAGCGTTTCCTATTAGGAATCTCTTCATACCCGAGGCTCGAATTTGAGACTCTAATTAAAAATAAAGGAATCTCATCCATAAACCACATCGTCTATCTCTCGTGGTCTTTAATTTGACGTCAATATCCGACCTGCTATTTATGTGATTCGTCGTATTAGTATATGAAATTATTTATGGATGGCCCCAGTGTAAATTATTCACCTCGACAATTTTAAATGATCCAACAGGCTTCTAGACCCTCTAGTACATGGAGATTATCCAATAGAAATGCGACAGTACCATGGGAGAAAACTACCAAGATTCAGCTCTGAAGAAGCAATACTTATAAAGAATAGCACCGATTTCATAGGGCTTAATCATTATACAACATGGTTTGCTAAAGATTGCCTTCATTCTAATTGCGCATGCATGGACAGTGATGTTCTTTGTACACATGGTGAAAATCGTGCTATTCGTGGATTTGTGCTCGTCACTGGACAAAAAAATGGTGCCTACATCGGAGATCAAGTATATATTATATTATATTATATTCATGCACACGCCAATTAATTAATTATTTAGATTATTCTTACCAATTACTATGCTATTGTGAAATGACAAATAGCCATATGTTTCAACATCTGTATTTGAAAAATAGCCCTTATCATGAAATTTCACATTCGTCATGACTACAAAAAAAAAAAAAAAAAAGGCAAATTTTCAATGAAAAAATTCTGAACGGAGTCTGTCGAAAACATGTTTCAAATTCGCCACTAATGAAAGCAAGCTAATTTCCAACGGTAAATTCTGAAGGAGGTCCGTTGGAAATCTCATATTTTCAACAGATAATCCATCGAAAAACCAATATTCAGCGGATCTCCCTTGAGAATTTTCGTCGGAAAATATATTTGCTTGTAATAGATTAGTAGTGTTCCACAGTTGAAATTTCAGGACATAGTCCTGAAATTTCACTAGTGGAATTTTTGGATCTCCATGACAATGACTATTTTTTCAAAGACAAGGCTGAAAAGTGGTTCAATTTCATTAGTAATAACACCAAATTAAACGATCGAGCTGATTTTTTTTTTCTTCAGATGGGAATGCCTGGATCGTATGTTGTTCCACTAGGCATGGAAGAGATTGTTGATTATGTAAAGAAGAGATACAATAACATGCCTATATTTGTGACTGAAAATGGTATTGAATAATCTCCTAATTAGTTAAACTCGCGGAATTTCTCACTGATTATATTAATTCTCATGTACTATTGATTTACATAATTGTGGGTAAACTGTGATAATACTTCATGCAGGGTACGCTTCAAATGAGAATAAAGAAGAAGGATATGACTTGGACCAAGACATGAAGCGAATTAAATATCACAAAGCATACTTAGCATCTTTGGCTCGATCAATCAGGTATCCTTAATTTTCCATTAATCTAAAAATTTCTACGTCATTTGAACTGCTCCCTTGCCTATTTCTGTAGTTATAAGTCATTTCATTAAGACTAAAAGGGGATTTTAAAGTTAAGTTATTTCTAATTATAGAAAGATGACATTATTTGACTAAACAGAAAAGCGTGCCACAATAAATTGAGACGAAGGGAGTATAATACAATATATAATGGATCGTAGAATCCAATTATTTTAATATTTGCTGTATGTTTTTTTACATCTTCATATTAAGCTTGATGTTTTTTTTTTTTTTTTTGGTTTAAATATTTGCTCTTTTAACTTGTGGAGTTGTGGTGAGACAGGAATGGTGCTGATGTGCGTGGTTATTTCATTTGGAGCTTGATGGATAATTTCGAGTGGAGATTTGGTTACACTGTCAAATTTGGGCTTTATCATGTGGATCCTCTTACGTTGGATCGAAGCCCAAAACTGTCGGCCCAGTGGTATAGAGATTTTCTCACTAACAGCAGCCTCAACAATATACAAGCAAAGAGCTCAACATAAAACAATTTATTAGACTCACATCAAGTATTAATGATCGATGAGTGCTGATCTGTACGATTGAGAAACTCCAAATTTTATGTGTACTGAATGTCACATAATGATTAATTAATGGCATGTTTAACTAAGTCAATGAGTATTCTGATTTTCTTCTCACAGTCTCACTAGATCGGGAGTTGCATTACCAGTGTCCTTTGTTACATGCAATTTCTTAAACATGAGCGGTACCAGGTATAAGAATACATTATACGAAAAATTAGAATTAGCTACGAATTATATCGTTAATCTATCTTTTATATATATATATATATATATATATAGCTTGTACTTAACAAAATATTTTGATAATGTGTCGCTAAATAGGATAAGCGGCAGATTTTATTGTTTAGCTATAGGATTTATCCGTCGTCAATTTCTGTTTTCTTAGTAGTGATCCTCGCCATGTACTGCAATTCATCACGGTGGCAATTCAAATTTTGTCAATTAAATTAGATTTGGGTTAATTACACAAAACAATCTTGTAATAGGAATCAATTTCGGATGTATCCTTGTATTTTAAAATCAAACACTTATATCTAATATAATACAAAAATTCTACATTTACACCTAGGGGCAGAGCTAGCCCTTCGGGAGTTGGTTCAGCCGAACCCAGTAACTTTGGTCCGAACCATATATTTGTATTAAATATTTTATCAAATATGTACAATATTAATTTAGAACCAAGTCACTTTGAAGAATTAGAATCCCGAACCCACAAACTTCAAATCCTGACTCCGCCTTTGTTTACACCACTTATTAGGTACATTCACAAATATTTATATTATAATAGTTATTAAAAGACAAATTAAAATTATATATATTTTTATGAAATTTAGAAAGAGGATAAACATATTTGTTGAAATCATTATTCACGCCTTTGATTAAAAAGAGAATTAAAACATATTTTTGAAATATGTATCTTTTGAAACTCTTGGATTAGTTTCATACGTGGAGTTTGAAACTCCTTAACAATAGCTATTTTTCAATAACATGAGAACGTTAAAAATCATATATATATATATATATATATATATATATATATATATATATATATATATATATATATATTTTGCTCTAGTTGAAAAAGAAAAGGAAAAGGGACATAAATAAACAATGAAAACATTAAAAAGAATTTTATTGAGGGAACTTTACACATGAACAAACAAACTTGGTAACAAGAGTTAATTAATGACCACAAAGTTAATTCAGTCTCCCCGCCGCATAGTACCAACGGAAACTACTACATGTTGGACATGTTACAACTTACAACAACAACAACAAAAAAATATCTGCTTGTTATACTACAAAGAACAAGATGAATATGTAGTTCACTAAAATCTTTTACTGGAAACGTACAAAATTGATAACTTATTCAAAACAATAATTTCATGTTTGTCATAATTTTAGTACGAATTTGCATGGATCAAAAAACGATAGGAGTAGTCCGTTTTCTGGTTAGCTCAGCTTCTTCAATCTCTATCAAGCTCTCAATGACAACATCAGCTGCTTTTGTCACCACATCCGACCAGTTCCTACAAAATTTAAATGGTAAAAACCATAGTACAATTCCATCCTTAAAATAAGTAAGTGAAATAAAAATCTATTGTCAACATTAGAATTATCGATTCTTCTGCTAGTTAAGGTCATAAGCATCCAATCAGGTGCAAAAGAGTTGATAATGATATTACCGGCACTGGATTAATTCTTACCTTGGATTGTGCAAAACGTATATGAGATATTGATTACCAAAGGAACAACGTGAATGTAGTTAGTTTTATTTAATTAAAACAAATAAAAATAGGTACAATCTTTGCTAGTTTTTTGAAGACTTTAGTACATGAGGTTTTCTTGGGATGAACAATTTTTCACATGCCTTGAACATGAAACTAGTGACTCTTTTGTTTTGCTTATGCATGAATAAGAGACTTGGTGTTTTGTTCGGAAAACAGGTCATATGCATGTGTAACTAATAATTTTACAAAAATATGGATGACAAATAGTTTAAATTCTATATGTACACACACATACTGACATTATAAAAATTTTGTTGCCCTATTAGTTAATTATCTCAAACATAACCATAACTAATAAGTGTGATATATTAGTAATCTAGAAATTAATAAAGCACTTAACCTGCTACATTATGTTAAAATGCATTTATGAGTGTAAAAAGATAATAATCATAACATGAAGACATACCCTTTGTTAGAGCTGAAATCAAGGCCAACGGTGTGTTTAGCTTCTTCAAGTGCCAAATTAAACCTCTCAATTTCATTGGGTCGAAGTGGAAGAATATTTCCCTTGTTTACAACACGAAGCTCAGAGGGCTTAACATCACAAAAAATAGGAATCACTTTTTTCTTTGATTCCACAAATAGAGCCAATTCATGAAGGCAAAAATAAGAATCACAATAACGTGGAGAAAAAACGGCAACACCAACTTTACATTCCTCTATTGCACTGTCGATTTTCTCGAACAATTTGTCACCTGGCTTCATGTTCTTGTTGTCCAAAAATGACCTAATCCTTAAACGTGTCAAATGATCGTATAATAATGAAGCTATTGTTCTCTTTGTGTCGTTTCCTCTGTGGTTAATGAAAACATCACATGCTAATTGTGGTCTAATCATCATTTGTTTTTTGCTAGTCCTATGCCTTTGATGAACTAATTGGCGTTGCACTAAGTTTCTAACAAGCGATGAGCGCTGCATTTTTTTTTTCCTTTTGCTCTTTTATTTAAGAGTAGTTTAATGTTGTTTTGCTAATTTTGTGTGTCGTTGTGCTTGTTATATAGGTTGCTGTATTTCTATAAGAGGGTTATTATTTTTTTAATTTTTTTTTAAAGTCGTAGTTGTGAATAGAACTTATTTGGAGTTTACTATATACTGTAGCTTTGAAAGAGAAAGGAGAATTCCTGAGAAAAGAATTTTGACGAAGAATTGAACTAGAACTTAGGAATATAACCGTGTGATTTGACAGGAGCAATAAAAAGACAAATGATTTAGATAAGTTTGAACTTTTTGACCTCTTCTAAGTTCTTCGTTCTGGTCTAGTCCTTAAGGAAGTTCTTAATTAGGAACCTTCAAATACGTTTAATAGACTCTTTAAACGTGCAATTTAAACAATACGCAGACAACTAGAAGTTAATATGATCACGTTTAATAGACTCTTTAAACGTGCAGTTTAAACAATACGCAGACAACTAGAAGTTAATATGATCAGCACAAATTAGTGACCTTACCGTACTCAAGAATTATATTTACATTAATTTAATGATAATGCATTTGCTAATAGTAAAATACACATTTTAATTCATTTTGCATTATTTTTGGAAAATCAATGCTTACTAGAGACTTGTCTTGAGAATTGAGACTACTCTCAGTGTGATAAAGCTCCGAACGTCCATGGGGTGATGAAACATGTGGCCAAAAGTTTCATGGATATTGTCTTAATATTCTATTTACCTATTTTTGGAATACATAGATACTTATTAGAGATCTTTTCTAAATTGCTGATGTTGGACCAAATCTCTTATGATAATATTAATCACTGGCGTATAAGAGAACTTGTGTTGAAATATAGCTGGTAGAGATGAGTACACAAGTTCGAGATGAAATATAGCTGGTAGAGATGAGTACACAAATTCGAGATGAAATATAGCTGGTAGAGATGAGTACACAAGTTCGAGAGAACTAAATGATTATAAGCGGTCTTGAACAAAACAATTGATTATGTTATTAGAGACATAGCATACAAAGAAGAATACATGCATTGAAGAGAAATAGAAAATAAATAACACAATTTTGTTTTTTCATTTATCTAGCCTTATAACTAAAAGAAGTCTAGAACCCTCTTAAGCTCATGAGATCCTCTTATTCATTGCAGCTCATCATAACTATGACATTTGGTAAATGGATTTCACGACAGGTTTTCTTAACGAAAATCTTAATGAATGTATGTATATATAATAACCAGACATTTTCATGATAAAATGCCAAGAGCATATGTTGTGCAGGCACAATAGGTCTGTTTATGGACTCACAAATGGATCCAAGATAATGTTGGGAGCTCCAGGGAAGAGAATCTAGCTTATTGGTGAGAATTGAATATTCCCAAGGCTTTGACCAAAACATGACTTCAGCTTAATTGAATAATCGCATGGTTACGAAGACATATAGAATGTAAAAGAAGCATTGACATCAAGTGGCTGTAGTTTAGTGGTAAGAATTCCACGTTGTGGCCGTGGAGACCTGGGCTCGAATCCCAGCAGCCACATCAGTTTTATTTCTTAATCTCGTTAAAGTTTGATCAGCAGTTACATAAAAGCCAACTCTACAAGATTATGATTTTCTTATCGCTTTTATTTTTCACTAAACTAAGGCTATACTCAATCATTAACAAATACTTCACCACATTAAACCTTTCACGGCGTCTCCAACTAAATAACTCAATCATTTTCAAGTAAATAATTTAATCGTTAAGTTGTTTCAATTCGGACCAAAATATTAAGAGAACAAATTTTAATCATGTTCTACCTCCATAATTCAAGATGCAATAGTATGAGGTCAAAATAGTCTTCAACAATTGGACTTGTTATTTCCTAATTTCCCGACTATATTTATTTTAGAAGGACATCATACCTGTCAAAAGAAACGAAAAACGAACAAAAACCAGAAGCTGGGCTCATTTGTTTTAATTCTTTCGTCTCCAGTTGAAAATAAAATCTAAAATATCAACTACTCGACCTGCTATTTGGTAATTTCCCAATTCTATAACCTTTAGGAGTATGCCTTATTTGGTTGAATTGGTTATATCTAGTTAAACTTTATTTAAAAATCATCACATTATATTACTATTGATCCACAGTGCGATGATATGAACTGGTAACCTAACGTATTAGCAATTGAAATCAAATGTAACTCGAACCTAACTAAAGTTGCCCATCTATTCATTTTACATGATGGCCGGAATTAAGTTATTTATTTTGACTCGTGTATTATTATCAATAGTGGTAGATCAGAATATCAAAATAATACTAATTGATCTTCTTGTTTGATAGAAAAATATTATATCTAGGCTTAATTTTAAGTACTTTAATAACATGAAAAACTCTGTAAAACTCCTATAAATTAACATTATAATAGTAATATGTTACATTTTCAAAGTAAAAATTATGGGATACAAATTGGTATAAGTTATATGGTATTTTGAGTACTTCTATCTTTTTTTATCCCCTTATGGAAGCCAATATATAGATATTACAAATAGAAATGCGACACTAATATTTCTTTGCATGCCACTTCAATGTATTCTTGAAAACTGAAACTGCAGAGACAAATATTAATTATTGGGCTGTTTGGAGAAGTGATGATGATTACATCATTGTTATCCAGAATATGAAATGAAACTAATTGTCATATGACGACCCAAGATGGTAATAGAATATGGTTACTTAAAATCGCATCAAATTAGTCATAGTAACTTGCTAACTGATTTATGATAGCAACGAAAAAATTAAGATAATCTACGATTAATTCGGCTAAAGATAAATAGATTATAATATGCACTATAAAATAAAATAATAAAAAGTGTACTAACAGATCCAAGGCATGTATATAGACGTTGCTCTCGAAAAAAGACTAAGGGCGTAACGTTTAATCACATGGAGTCCCTTTTAATTTTGCCTTGCCTTTTAATGTTTGTAAATGTAATTTACAAGATTATAAGTCTAGACCAATAAGGATTATGGTGGAGTAATAAGTACATAATTAGAGGTTTTGGGTTTGAATTTCGGATATGGAATAGTCTTTGTTAGGTAGCGTTTTATTCTATAATGTGAGACTATCCGGCACGAATCTGAATTTAGTTGGCCTCAATACGAATACCGAGCAGCGACCAGTGAGAAATTTAAAAAAAAAAAAAAGGTTATAAGTCTAAAACTATCAAGGGAAACATTTTAAGATTCATGTTAGGCAATATTCTAACCTGGGGAAGATGTAGCTGTTAGGTATGATTCCATATTTCAACGCATATCATATATGTATGTGTAAACTTGCTAATATTTCAATAAATACCCATAATTAATAGTGTTGTAACTTTGAAACCCTAAAAGGTAGAACCCATATCAAACTAAAATCTTGGATCCGCTTACCCACCAAATGACGTTAATTGGAATAGAACTCACCTATTATTTTGTTGTCTCTGGTGAAATTTGAATCACTGATATGTATGATGTATCCCATACTTTATGGACCATTAGGCCAATTCTTACTTGCAAATTTCTAATTCATATTATTTGGTCGAGATGCAAGGCATAAAGGGGGATTTTAGCTTGGAAGTTAGTACAAGTGGTGGTGGTTTGCAAATCAAAATCAATGGAACAAAAAAATTAAAATAATCAGGCAGAGTTGAAAATTTGACGAAATTAGAAAGGCATTAGGTCAACATCATCATGGAGAAGGCTGTCCTAATTAATCCAGCTAATTAAAGGGGTAGTTTTTTTTCTATTTCAAACACTCATTCCTTTTTTTTTTTTTTTTTTTTCCATCCACCTTCATGATAAGAGATATTTGTGTTGTTCCATCTTTTCAAATTTCAATAAAAAGGTATGACGTTGCTTGCATAAATTTCATGTCTTTCGCTTTTGTTGGGAAAGTGAAACTTATTGCTAATTAAACTTGCATCTATGAAACTTATTGCTTATTAAACTTGCATTGATTAGATGAAGGCCGTTGATTCTGTCAGTCACAAAAAGTTAGAAATTTCACTGAAGGTGTTCAAAATTTAAATTTATAAAAAGTAATTTTCAATCTATTTATATAATACATAATTTAAAACAAGGAATGTTCTAGTGACTATCCTTCAATTTATGTAACTATGCCATAATATACTATCAAAGGTTTTGTTATTTTGTATTTCTTCTCCTTTTTGTTATTTATTGACAAATTCATCCCCACTTTTAAAAAAAAAAAAACTATCTAATTACACCATTAATACGGTTCTATTTGTCTTCTTTGAGTTAAAGCATAGGACACTAAAAATTTACAAGCAATCCGAAGCAAACAGGAATGGAATTAGCTAGTTATGCCATATTTATTTTTTGGGATAATTGCACTTTTAAATCCCTCAGTTATTCGTAATTCATATTTGAATTTTTGTAAACATAAATCTTGAATTAATTAAAATATGCATTTTTAGTTCTTTTACATAGTAAATGTGTTACACCTTCAAATATAGAGTTAACAAACTAGCAATGCAAGTTTAATATAACAAATAAATAATAACATATTTAGCAGATAATAATTTGATAAATTTGTGAAGATTCATAAGTAGAAGGATAAAAATATGAATACTTCAGTTAGTAAGGATTTAAATATGTTTAACTAAGTATCACCAGGGTCGAGTGGTAATAGTTTACGAGTTTGGCCTAATCCAATAGCTTTTATCCAAATTTAGTAGTGTTTGTCTAACTTTAAAAAATTAGAAGTTTGAACTCATAAACTTTAAAATTTGATTCCACCTCCGTAATATCATAAAGACAAATCAAATTTTATTAAAAGTGCAAATACCCGTTTTAAAGTTTTAGAAGAAATAGTCATAATGATGGGCAAGCGGGAAAGTCTGGTAAATTCGGTAACAGCAGCAATAGTGGGACTATACCCATATGAGTTTTATTATTACACTTGAGAGTGACAGTAAAGCTAAGCAAAATCATATTTTAGAAAAATATCAGAACAAAAATTGAATTACAAGAAGAGCAGAAACTGAAGCAGATGAGGAGCCCGCCATTGTTGCTGTCTTCAACTACAAGAATAAAAGACTTTTGAGACGACCCCTCACCCAACCCCCTACCCCATCCTCACTCAAGCGTTTGGCAGAATTCAATAATTTTGGCTCAATATATTTGTGTTAAATTTTTTGTTTGATATGTATTAAATAATATATCAAGAACCCAACAACAACATCATATACAATGTAATTTCAAAAGTAAGGTCTGGAAAGAGTAGGATATACGTAGATGATTCTGATAGACCCTCGGCTCAAAAAAGTGAAATCAAAGCAATATTGAAAGAAAAATAACGACATCAAAATAAGAAGATGGACAAACCAAAAGAAGCAACATGTTGTAGTAAAAAGTATCAAGAACCTAGTAAACAATAATAATCGTTATTCTGAATCAATAAACTAAAAATCCTGGCTCCGCGCCTATATGCCACTCTCAAGCACCATATTCCAGTATAATATAAGGTATTTTTACTCAAATTTCACAGAGTAATGCTCCAAGATTATATGAATTGTCGGCATTGAAAATGGGAACCCCATTTTTAAATCAACAAATCCCTTTGTGTCTCCGCTTCATTTTTACAGTCTCTCTTTATATTCAGCAATTTTCTTCAAAAAAGACAAGTTTTTTTACTGTTGAAAATAGTGAAATTCTTGTTCTCTCTTTGTGGGTATTCGTTAAGAAGATTCGTTGAAATATCTCTGTACTGAAACAATTATTATAATGGATTCCAGGACCCATCTGGATTATGCTCTGTTTCAGTCTATAAATTCCAATTTTCTTCAAGGAAGACTAGTTTTTTTGTGTTGAAAAGAGTGAAAATCTTGTTCTCTTTTTGCTGATATTTGCTAAGAAGATTCATTGAAGTTATAATGGATTCGAGAACCCGTTTGGATTATGCTCTGTTTCAGCTCACTCCCACAAGAACCAGGTATATTTAATTTGTTTACTGACTCAATAGTCAATTCTTTGTTACAACTGTTCTTGAAATCTCACATTGACGTTGTTTCAATTTTGATTGAATGTTCACAAGATGTGATCTTGTAATCTTTGCTGGTAACAATTCGGAGAAATTAGCTACTGGATTGCTCGACCCATTTCTTGTTCATCTCAAATCAGCTAAAGATCAGATTTCTAAAGGAGGATATTCAATTACTCTTCAACCTTCACCAATTAATGCTTCTTGGTTCACCAAAGCAACTTTACAAAGGTAAATTTACAGCTTCTTCTAAATTTTATTGGGCTTTATAATTACATGGCCAACAAAAAATAGACGTTAATTATGTATAAAATATGTACACTAAGTGTATATTATAATTAGTTTATAAAGAATGTACTTTTGTTGGTGTTATTCTGGTAAGCGGCTATACAATGTAAACTTTTTTATTAGGCTTTCCTGGTTATTTTTCATTTTGTCAAATGATCATGGTTAAAATTGATGAAATCCGGTTCATAGTTTGTAATTTTTGGTTGCTTTGTAAAAGAAAAGACTGATATTTGATGCTCAATGTGCTACTTTTTTTTTAACACTCTCAGGTTTGTGAGGTTTGTTAGTACACCTGAAATTCTCGAGCGATTTGTAACCATTGAAAGAGAAATCACGCAAATTGAGAGTGAACAAGAAAATGCAAGTATCAATGTTGAAGGTATATTTCACCAATATATTCGTATATCAGTCCTTGTTTCTGATGCATATCAGTTGATTCATTGCATTTCTTTTTCTTTTTTTTTTAACACCTGTTGATCTCTATAATGATATACAGGATTTCCAGAATTTTGTAGTCTCTTCCTTTAGGGTGAGAATTGAGATGTATAAGAAACCCGTTGATGCAGCATTTTGAATTTTTATTTTTTTTCAATTGATTCTTGAAATTAGGAGGAAATGCATCAGCTTTTGATGGAGATTCCAAATTCTCCGCTGGTTTTTCAAAGGTAGTATATCAATATCTAGAGTAAATAAAACTACGTTGCATTGCATGTTTACTGGACTTCCTTACTTATTAATAACTGACAATTTGATGCTAAAGTCCAACGGCGGATCTGATGGTATTGGTGATGCTGCACAAGAAGAAAATCCCAAGTAAGCTCGTGTTTTTCTTATCATTACTTATATAATTTATATGGGGTTTTCACTTATATGACTGCATTCTTATTGTTATGGACAGGGTTCGTCTTCAACGCGTTCTAGAAAGCAGAAAAGCAGTTTTAATGAAAGAACAAGCAATGGCTTATGCTCGTGCTTTGGTATCTGGCTTTGATATGGACAACTTGGATGACCTCATATCTTTTTCCAATGCTTTTGGCGCTTTGCGTCTAAGGTACAGTCAAACATCTCTATAACAACATCGTTTGTCCTGGTATCTTTTGATATCTAAATGTTATTATAGGATAACAAATAATATAACATAACATGAAAAGTTGTTCCACAGAAAAGATGGTTGTTTTAAACTTGTAGTGAAATGTTGTTGCCGAGGATGGTTGTTATAGAGAGGTCTAACTGTAGATGCACTATTACAATACCTATTGAAAATATTCTTTGCCTCTATACAGAGAAGCATGCATTAAATTTATGGAGCTGTGCAACAAAAAGAGAGATGACGGAATCTGGATGGACGAAGTGGCAGCCCTTCAAGCCTACTCTCCTTCTGAATTTTCGTATTTTGGGAGATCTGGGATCACGCTTGCTGCTGAACATACTGATGTTACTCAAGATATAATGATGAACAGAAAACAAAATGTTCCTATTGATGCTTCGACGTCTGATACTATTAGTCATGGAAGTTTCGATACTAATCAAGGTACACATGATGATATTCTCCATACTTTTATCATCCTTTGACTTGAATATATTTTGGTGTGATGACCCAACAAAGTGGGTATCTTGTATTTATAGTACAATTACAATACACAGAATGGAAATGTAATAAATACAAGGCTACATATATGGTAATACAATCAATCATAGTAAATACTAAATATCCTATGAATCTGCTAAATGATTGCAGAATATTTCCTAACACCCTCCCTCAATCTGAGCGGAAGGTTCGAACGTTCAGATTGCTAACCAAATCGGTGAATCTGGTAGAAGGTAATGACTTAGTAAATATATTTGCAAGTTGCTGGGAAGATGAGACATGATGAACTAGAAGATTTCCTGAGGCAACTTTCTCACGAACAAAATGATAGTCTATAGATACATGCTTTGTTCGAGAATGCAACACTGGATTTTGAGCAAGATATAATGCGCCAATGTTGTCACAGTAAGCTCGAACAGGCTCTTTCAAGAAAATGTGTAAATCACACAATAGTTGTTGAATCCATGTGACTTCAGCCGCAGCAAAGGCCAGAGCACGATATTCTGCTTCAGTACTTGAACGTGCTACTGTGGGCTGCTTTTTAGCTGACCAAGAAATAAGATTCTTTCCAAAGAACACACAATAACCAGAGGTTGAGCGTCGACTAGATTTACATCCCGCCCAATCGGCATCAGAATAAACAAGAAGATTAGGTGATGAATCGCAGTAGAGTTGTAGACCAAAATCAACAGTAGTTGTCACAGTAAGCTCGAACAGGCTCTTTCAAGAAAATGTGTAAATCACACAATAGTTGTTGAATCCATGTGACTTCAGCCGCAGCAAAGGCCAGAGCACGATATTCTGCTTCAGTACTTGAACGTGCTACTGTGGGCTGCTTTTTAGCTGACCAAGAAATAAGATTCTTTCCAAAGAACACACAATAACCAGAGGTTGAGCGTCGACTAGATTTACATCCCGCCCAATCGGCATCAGAATAAACAAGAAGATTAGGTGATGAATCGCAGTAGAGTTGTAGACCAAAATCAACAGTACCTCGAAGGTAGCGAAAAATTCTCTTGACGTTATGCAGATGAGCATGGCGAGGTTGATGGAGAAACTGTGACGCTAAGTTCACAGCAAACTGGATATCGGGTCGTGTGAAAGCCAAATATTGTAATCCTCCAACCATTTTCCAATATTTAGTCGGATCCTTCAAAAAGGGAGAATCAAGAGTGTGCCAATTTTGCTTACTATGCAAGGGAGTACTCACTGGCTTTGATTCAGACAAATTATGCCGAACCAACAAATCTGAAATATACTTTCTTTGGAGCAGCATTATTCCATCAGAATTAGGAGTGATTTCAACCCCTAAGAAAAATCTCAATGGACCCAAATCCTTCAGGGAGAACTCAGATTTCATAGCATCAATTATCTTTTGAATAAGATGAGAAGAAGAACCAAAGATAGAAATGTCATCAACGTATAAGAGAATAATAATATGAGTACCTGCAGATGAGTATAGAAACATTCTATGATCTGAACGACTTTGTTTGAAACCCAAATCAGAAAGAAATGTGGTAAGGCGCTCAAACCAAGCACGAAGAGATTGCTTTAACCCATATAATGCCTTATTAAGCTTGCAAACATAATTTGGATAATCTGGATGGATGAAACCTCGAGGTTGGCGCATATAAACTGTTTCTGCTAAATTTCCATGCAAGAAGGCATTAGATATGTCTAGTTGGCGCATAGTCCAATTCTGAGAGAGTGCCAGATAAAGGACCAAGCGTACAGTACAAGGTTTGACAACTGGAGAAAAAGTTTGATCATAATCAATTCCAGGTTGTTGGGAGAAACCTTGGGCGACTAAACGAGCCTTGTAGCGCTCAATCTGTCCATCAGCTTTTCTTTTAATCTTGAATACCCATTTATTACCAATCAAATTGTGATGAGGAGAAGGAGGAACTAATGTCCAAGTCTTATTCAAAATGAGAGTGTTATATTCGGCGCTCATGGCATCTCTCCAAGATGGATCTTTTACAGCTAAAGAGTAACAAGAAGGCTCACATGGAATAGGGGAGGACACTGCTAGTAAGGAAGGTAAGACTTTTGGCTTCAAAGAACCCGTCATAGAGCGAGTTGTCATCCCATGAATTTTGGAGTGCTGAGTAGCAACCACTTGAGAAGAAGAGGTTGATTGGGATGAGTGAGCAGAATTACTAGAGGGAGATGAGTTTAGGGAATTACTTGAGGGAGATGAATTATGAGAATTATTAGTTGTAGAAGAATTTGGACAATTATTAGCGGTAGAACTATTTGGAGAATTAGGAGTATTATTAGATGCAGAAGAGTTAGGAGAATTATTAGGTGGAGAAGAATTAGGAGAGTTATTAGATGGAGAAGAATTAGGAGAATTATGTAAATCAGGAAGTCTGTTGGCATGAGAATTGGTTGATATTAAAGGAAAAGTAGAATTTGAGTTGGGAAGGAACTTTATATTGGAAGGTGGCGTATGAATCCCATAATTTGAGGGGAGAAATACATGGGTAGGTGAAGGAGAAATATTAGGAGATGACGTAGGAAAAGTTGAGTTGTGGAAAAAATCAAAGTTGGCAGGAAATGTAGCAGAACTAGATTCAGGAAACATATCTTCTACAAATTTTACATGCCTAGAAATTAGAACTTTATTAGTTGAGGGATCAAGGCATCTATATCCCTTGTGATCTGGTGAAATCCCCAAAAATAAGCAAGGAGTAGAACGAGGATTGAGTTTCTGGACATGACCATAGGCAGTATGTGGATAACAAAGACACCCAAAAATTTTTACAAGGGATAAATCTGGTTCTTTTTGGAATAAACATTTAAATGGTGAGGAGAACTTCAAATTTTGATGTGGTAGCCTATTAATAATATAAGTAGCATAAAGTAGAGCGTCAGGCCAAAACGACGCAGGGACATTAGCTTGAAAAAGTAGGCAACGAATGACATCATTGAGGTGGCGGTGTTTGCGCTCGGCATGACCATTTTGTTGGGGAGTATATGGGCAAGAAAATTGGTGAATAATACCTTTATCACGGAAAAAGGATTTAAATTAAGTATTATCGTATTCTTTACCCCCATCAGATTGGAAATATGAAATTGATAAATCAAAGACATTAGATATCATATTATAAAATTCAAGAAATTTGCTATAAGTTTCAGATTTTTGCCGCATGAGATAGGTCCAAGAGAATTTGGTATAATCATCCATAAAAAGCACATAATAACGATAACCAGAGTTGGACACAGTAGGGGAAGTCCAAACATCAGAGTGAACTAGAAAGAATGCTTTATTGGTTGTACTTGTAGAACTTGAAAATGGGAGCCTAGATTGTTTGCCCAAATGACAAACATTACACATAGAAGGATTAAAACATGAAGAACTAGAAATAACTTTATTTCGCGATAATACATCAAGCACAAGTTTTCCAGGATGCCCAAGGCGCTTGTGCCACAATGAACATTGCGAAGCGGATCCAAAGAAAGCAGTGGGACTTGTTGACGGAATGAAGCTTGAAGAAGATGAAAACGGATAGAGAGATCCTGAGTTCCTACATTGGAGCAGTGTGTGGTTGGTCCTCGGATCCTTAACGGAAAAAGAAGAGTCAGTGAATTTAGCATAACAATTATTGTCGACACAAAGGCGATGAATAGATAATAAATTTTTCTTGAGTTGAGGAACAAGAAGAATATTTTTAAGAAGCAAAGGTTGTTTAGAAGTAGGAAGAAAAGAATGACCAACATGAAAGATAGGAAGTAGATTACCGTTACCAACCATCACTTGCGCATTACCCTGATATGGAATGGGATCAGAAAGAACATTCGGATTTCCAGTCATGTGTGAGGAAGCCCCTGTATCAGGATACCAGATTGTTGAAGGTACTTCTTCGAGGCTCATCGCTGCCAAACCTTTGGGAAAATTTTGTGGAACAAAAGAATGGTTAAAACGATTGCGACGTTCCAAAGCTGTATGATTGTAGTGAAAACAAATCTGACATTGTGTCATCGATTTAGTCGCATTTGGAGTCGGCGGAGGGCCAAGTATGCTTGGAGCAACACGAGTAGAATTATTAAAATTTGTATGATAATTGTTCTGGCCAGATCCGCGACCACGATTCTTATTATGAAATCTCCCACGACCACGATTTTGATTAGAGCCACGACCTTGATTTTGTTGAATAAAGCAGCCAGCATCGTTAGTATTTTTGGCTGCAGTAAAGAGCGCCACTGATTGTTGAGAATCATCAGATGAAATGGCTTTGATGTGTTCCTCTTTAGTAAGAAGACGAGGACGTAGATCAAAAAATGAGGGAAATGGCCTATTTGCATTTAGTCCAGAAACAAATGTTCTGTATGACGGGGGTAAGCCTTGCAAAATTTGAGCAACAAGGTCCTCGTCTGATATTGGTTTACCGATGGCAGATAGTGCACTTGATAGAGAATGCAACTGTTGTAAATATTCTTCCATTGAAAGAGATCCTTTCTTGAAATTCTGAAATTTATTTTTAAGATGGATCATAGAGAAAGAAACATGGTCAAGAAAAAGTTTCTCTAGCATGCTCCAAGCTTGATGAGAAGTCTCACAATTGTAATTTAGAAGTGTGTCGAGGACAGATGGCGACAACGTCGCATTGATCCAACTATGAGCAGTTGTGTCACATTGAATCCATAATGTGTATTGTGGATGAGTGAGTTCAGGGCAGGGGACAGAACCTTCCACAAGGTTCAAAAGATTTTGGCTACGCAAGAAAGGTTTGAAAACCTTTTTCCAAGTGAGATAGTTCAAGTAAGTAAGTTCAAGAGGTACAAAATTTTTGATATTAGAAATTGAGGGTGGCTGGAGGGGGAGCACCAAAGTGACGGGTGTGGTGTTTTCCGTAGAGGAAGGAGTGGCGGGTGTGGTGTTTTCTGGAGAAGTGGGTGAAGAAGATGCCATCGTAAAGAAAGAAGAGAAAAGGATCTGTTTTGGCTCTTGATACCAACTTGAATATATTTTGGTGTGATGACCCAACAAAGTGGGTATCTTGTATTTATAGTACAATTACAATACACAGAATGGAAATGTAATAAATACAAGGCTACATATATGGTAATACAATCAATCATAGTAAATACTAAATATCCTATGAATCTGCAGAATATTTCCTAACACTTTGTTTTCGCTTGAAATTTCGTATTAAGGAGCTTCTATGATGACATCTTTTAGTCATGTTTACCGTGAATAACATTTTAACATTGTTGATATTCATTTTGTGAACCTTCTTAATAATGTGATGGCTAAAATCTGCTGCTTTTGTGTGTGGAATATGCAGAAAATGGTTTACCACCACCCATCAAAATCCACTCTACAGATAGGAAATCACAACCAATATGGCCAAACAATGTACCACCTTACATGCAAAACAATCAAAATCCAGCATTTCAACAAATTCCAACATATCCAGGGTACATGTTTTCAGGCATGCAGGCTAATCCTACTTACTATCCTGGAATGCCATGGCCTCCAAATCCGGAAGATTTTAGTCGAGGTCCTGGTCCTGAATCAGATTATAATTGGAAGAATAAGCCACCTTCCAAGAACAAGAAGAAATATTCAAATAGGGATAGACATGAAAGCAGCAATTCAAGTTCTAACAGTGATTCTGATGACTACGAGGAGGATAAGAAAATGCAGCAGGGGAAGAGTTCATCAAGAAAAGTTGTTATCCGCAACATAAACTACATTGCTTCAAATAGAAATGAACAAAGTGATCACAGCAGCACTGAGGATAGTTCTGGAGATGAGGAGGATGGATCCCTCAGAAAGCATGTAGAAGAAGCAGTTGGATCATGGGAGAAGAGGCAGCATAACTCAACGTCTCGCAACAAGAAGAAACGAGATGGAAGGAAGAGAAACAACAGTGGCACGATATCGAATGGGGCTTCTAAGGAGGATGATAAGGATGAAGTGACCAACATTGGTAAGAACTGGGATATCTTCCAGACCATTCTTATGCAAGATGCAGATTCAAGGTCCAACGACACGGGGTCAAAAAACGTCCAGAAAGAGATCTTGATGACAAAGAGCCTAGTCGAAAATGAAATCCCTCGACAAGTTATTAGCAGAGAGAGCACAGAAGAAGAGTTGTTATTTTCACATAGAACTCAGGAACCAAAAGGCTATCCTAAGTCTATCTTGTCTAATGGTGCCACTGAATCAGTAGTCCGTAAGAGCCAAAAGGAGGAGGATTTGTTAGTAGGCAATCTACTAAATAAATCAACATATCAAGGGGAAATCTCAGATCAAAGTATCTTTGTTGGAGATTATGCTTCAGCTTCTCATGATGATAAGAAAGGTGTTCTATTTGATGAATCCATTTTGGTTCGAGACCATTCAGTTGATACCGCGTCTGATTATCACCAACAGACAGACATATTCATGGATTCAGACATCGTGGGAGCTGAACAAGTTAAGCACAACATGCCTAATCATGTAGAAGAGAAGCTTGATCCTTCTGATACATGTGAACCAAATGACCTTTTCATGGTTCTTGGAAGGAATTCAACTGCTGAGCAAGTTTCCGCCGCATGGAAACCCGAACTGGATTATGAAAACGATGTATTCTTGTCTGAAAATCTAAAGAGTCATACTGATGTTAGACCTAGTTCTGCTGATAAGAAGGTTCACCAAAATGGCGAAGCAACCAACAAAAGGACCAGTAAGGACCTTGGACGAAAGGCAGTTAGCAAGGAACCAAAATCTAAAAATTCAGTTGGATCTCTTGCAAGGACCAAATCCGAGACATCATCAAGAATCAAGAAATCTCCTTCTGCAAGCAGTAGAACCGCATTGCAGAAAAGCAAAGCTGAGAAGGTATGAACAATCTTGTGCTTTCCTGTTGTTTTCATCTATTATTGTTATTATTACTCCATTTAAATCTCTCTAATGTTACTGACAGGACGAGGAGAGTAGAAAGAAATTGGAACAAACATTATTGCAGCGTCAAAAGAGAATTGCAGAAAGAAGTGGTACTACTGGTTTAGCCAAACCAACTTCAAGGAAGAATACAAAAGAGTCAGCCATATCTACAAAAATTGAGAAACCAAAACCTAAGGCTCCAACTGAGGCAACCAATAGATTACATAAACCAGTTTGTAAGAGTTCCACTATAGAACGCCTTGCGTCTACAAGGACAGCTAAGGATCGATCCACTGAGTCAAAAAGCACTCCAAGTAAGAAAGCAAGTCAAAAGGAAAATAAAGCGATTGCTCCATTAAAGAAATCAGATGGAGATGAGAGTAAGCAAGGTCCGCGTAAAGCCAAGCCTTTGGATACCAAAGTTCACGGAAAAGGCCATTCTGCATCTGGTCCTCAGAAGGGAAAAAATAGCAACGATGACTTAAAAAAATTAATGTCAAATGAACGCGGACCTGAACTAAGACCACAGATTTCCAATGAAACTGCTGATGCTAAGAACACGGAGGAGGTACGTAACATATCATCGAGTGAGAAGAAGATAGATATACCTATGCTTTCTGCTGAACAATCAATAGATGACAAGAAGCAATGTTCTAACAAGGCTGTAAAGTTTCTTGATGATGTTATCGGAGTATCCAGTGTGCATTTGGATAGAAACATAAATTTGGAGCCTCCAGTGTGTCAAGGGATCATCTCGAATGAAGTTTCCACGACTCTTCCAAGTGATGAATTGGGACTCGAGACGAATCAAGGAAGAAGGAAATGGACAACCGATGAAAGTTCTCTTAAAGTTACCAAAGGATTCAGAAAGCTTCTCTATTTTGGTCGAAAAAACTGAATCGTTCCTTGTGATCTAGTCATGGCATTTGTTGTATCAAATTCTTGAGTGGCAGTGTAGGCAAACAAGCATTATACGGAAGCTGCAAGTTTTTTAAGGCATAATAAGGCAGCAGGTATATATTACTGCATTAATGGACATTGGTTTTCAGTTGGCAGGTAAAATTCTGTGTGATGAGTGTTATGGTTTTTACTTAATAAAATCTTGTATCCTAAGAGTATAACTCTGTTTTTGTAATATTTCTCAAGCCCCTTCCTTTTTTTGTTTTTTTTTCTGCCTAAAGAAAATTAGAAAAGAAGAAAAGAATCCTTTAATTTTTGGAGTGAATCCTAAATTCATGTAATTCTCTATTGCTGTATAACTTTTGTTGTTTTTATTCATTTTCTTCTTATGAAGTGTCTTTGTGATATTTTATTGCTTGAAAGAAGCTTAAAACGTTGGAAGTGAAAAAGGAAACCTGTCAGCTATCCACATCGCCAGTTTAATGTGCGTATATTTGTTTATATACAATACATAATGTGTTAGCTTATTGTGTTCGTAGAAAGGAGAGATGGTTGGCATCTCCCCCGACAGGGACGGGAACAGCCTTCGGGCTTTACCTGTTATATCAGACACATCCGGTTAAGGCTACCCGCTTCGGCGGATCTTACCCAAATTTTTTTACAATTTTTTTTCCCAATTTGCAATTTTTCACTCTATTTTCCTTTTTATTATGTGTCGAAAGTTTAATATTGCATTGCCTCATTATTATAGAAATAGAAGCAGTATTATTATGAAAGTACATATAAAAACATCAATCACTGAAGAAACTTTAATATATGGATTCAACCAACCAAAAAAGGGTGATGACATTCTCTTTCTTCATAGCTACAATCTACATCATTGTTACACTTTACTGCTTAGAAAAACTGCGCTGTTTTAATTACTGTTACAGTTTAAGCATATATTGACTCCTAGCAGAGAAAAGGACCAAAATCATCCATAATGTTTGAGTTTGGATCAAAATCATACATATTCTTTCACATGGTGCACTAATAGTACATTATGTTTGCATAAGTGGTGCACTTTTAGTCACAATCCCAAATAAATTTAACGAAAAAAAACAAAAATGCCCCTGAACTTTTAGAAAAGGTATAAAAATACCCTTTATTCATCTATTTTGCTAAAACTACCCCTCAATTCAACTTTTTGAGAATTTATTCCCCTTGACTAACGGACAACACTAATTTTTTTTAAAAAAAAAAAAAAAAATTGCACATGACATTTTATTACTGAAAATTTGATTTATTCTTTTAAAAAGAAATCTGAAAAATCGTTATTTGTAGAATAAGGAAAAATAATTTTTCAACATCCATTTCTTTAAAAAAACAAATGTAGTAAGCCTTATATATATATATATATATATATATATATAAAAAAACAGAATTGGATTTTCATTAAAACATGTGGAATTTTTTTAAGTTTGGAAAAAAAAAATTAACGGGTGGAAACCCCATTTCTTTTTTAGAAAATTCAATTTTTAAATCTGAAAAACTGATTGTTTTTTTAAGTAAAATGTGCAAAACTAATACTCCATAATTTTCTTCTAGATTTAAAAAAAGATAGTTTTCTGGTTTTTTTTTTAAACACAGTTTTTCCATAAAAAATTTAATTTTTTCAGATTTTTATAAAAATCCAATTTTTCACATTTTGAAAAGAAAAAAAATTAGTGTTGTCCGTTAGTCAAGGTTTTACTCGTTAAAAAAAAGTTTTCCAAATTTAAAAAAAATTCCAAGGTTTCAAATTTCTTTTTAAAAGAATAAATCAATTTTTCAGTAATAAAATGTCATGTGCAATTTATTTATTTATTTTAAAAAAAAATTAGTGTTGTCCGTTAGTCAAGGGGAATAAATTCTCAAAAAGTTGAATTGAGGGGTAGTTTTAGCAAAATAGATGAATAAATGGTATTTTTATACCTTTTCTAAAAGTTCAGGGGCATTTTTGTTCTTTTCCGTTAAATTTATTTGGGATTGTGACTAAAAGTGCACCACTTATGCAAACATAATGTACTATTAGTGCACCATGTGAAAGAATATGTATGATTTTGATCCAAACCCAAACATTATGGATGATTTTGGTCCTTTTCTCCTCCTAGCATATACAAAATCTTTTACCGCCAAAATACATTTTCAAATGGGTAAGACATGCTTCCTTTTGTAACTAATCTTACACATATCACAAACTTGGAACTGCATCTTTCAAATAAGATCAATGATGATGTTGAAACTATATATAGTCCAAAAAGTAGAGTCCGGAACCAAAATAACCCCAAAAAAAAGGGTATGAACCAAAATACCCCAGGAAAAAAAATGGGTACAAAAGTACCTTTAACGCATGAAAATCATGCGTTAAAGGTGTCCCTTTTTTTGGCAAATTTCTCTCACCTTTAACGCATGATTTTCATGCGTTAAAGGTCTCCCTTTTTAAAAAAAAAAATCTTTCTTTCTTTCTTTTCTTTCTTTCTTTCTTCCTTTCTTTCACACTTTTTTACATACTTTAGACATAGATTAATCATACTTCGAGACTCCAAAATTTGAATATTTTATATAGAACCCTATTTATTTTGGTGCGATTAATAAGGTAGGCTTAACACATCAAGGATACACAAAACTTCGGATTGTCGTTTTAGTGGTTAAAAAGTGCTCAAAGTCCATTTTTGTTTGAAGACTTGTTGTCATTAGCTTTAAGTTATTTATGTTTTAGGGTTACACATTATTTTTATATTAATGCGTAACTTTATTTTTAGTGATTATAACTTTATTTTTATAATCAATTAACAAAATATCAATTCATGATCAATTATTTATGTGTAATTTTTTTTTTTTTTGCGCTATACCCTTCAACCTCCAATTAATTGGAGTCTGCAACTTAAATAACCCAAAAAGTGGATTTGGGTACGAAAATAACTCATTAAAAAACCTTTTGCGCACTAATTTATTTGTAAGTTGGTGAAATTTTAAATGGTCATAAATTTGTGCTCGGATGTCCATTTGATGCGATTTTTTTTTATTTTGGGTTTTTTTTCCAGATCTATGCATCTGAACTGCCGCAAGGCTGTTCGGCCGCCCCGAATTTTCGAAAAACGTCAGTTATCCCATTCAATTTCAATTTTCCCCCAAATTAGTGTGCAATTTTCAATTTTTTTTTAAATCTAATGGCGAAAAATATATTTCAATTCCATAATCCCGTGATAATGATGTTTTCAATGTCAATTTCAAGGTTCCAAATTCAATTTAAGAAAACAAGTTAGATAGCATTAGTGAACATACAAAATAATAAAAAGTGTCTACATTGTTACTTTAACCAACTTGGCATAGTGGTAAAGCCTTTGGCTTTTGACTTTTTTTAATCTCATCCACCATGGATCAAACCTCAGCGGGAGCGTTGAGAAGATATTATTAGTAAAAAAAATGAACTAATTCATTTAACGATTGACATGGGATAAACAAGTAAATAACATGGGAAAAACAATTTCAGAAATAAATATATTAACAATGACATAATTAACAAATAATTAACGGAGATCCATGGAAGTGTCGTATTTGTAAATACTAAATTATTCATTATTCTTGAAATTAACTAAAAAAAATCTCTAATTAGAACTTACTTAACTAGGATAAGTTATGGAGGATTTAATTAGTTATTTTGATTAATCCATGATATTGTATTGTCGATTATAATTTACTTAATTCATCTAGTTAAAGTAATAACGAACAAAATTTTATATTAACTAACTAATCCTTCATCAAAAAATTATGTTAACTAACTAATCCTTTTCGGAAATTCTGTTAATGATGTTCAATCTAAAACTAAGGATTTAGCTTATCGTTTGTTATTCAGGATTTAGTTTATCGTTCGTTATTCGGGATTTAGTTTATTATTCGTTATTCAGGATTTAACTTATTGTTCGTTATTCGTTAATGGATTATTTTGGTACCCAAACCCACTTTTGAAGTTATTTAAGTTGCGGACTCCAATTAGTTGGGTGTTGAAGGGGATAACGCAAAAAAAAAAAATACACAAAAATAATTGATTGTGAATTAATATTTGTTAATTGATTATGGATTATTAATTTGTTAATTTTTTATTTATTGTTAATTTATTTATTTGTGAAATTGTCAAAATAAAGTTACGCATTAATATAAAAATAATGTATAACCCTAAAACATAAATAACTTAAAGCTAATGACAACAAGTCTTCAAACAAAAATGGACTTCGAGCACTTTTCAATCACTAAAACGACAATCCGAAGTTTTGTGTATTCTTGATGTGTTGAGCCTACCTTATTAATCGCACAAAAATAAATAGGTTTCTGTATAAAATATTCAAGTTTTGGAGTCTCGAAGCATGATTAATTTATGTCTAAAGTATGTAAAAAAGTGTGAAAGAAAGAAAGAAAGAAAGAATTTTTTTTTTAAAAAAGGGAGACCTTTAACACATGAAAATCATGCGTTTTTCCTGGGGTATTTTGGTTCATACCCTTTTTTTTTGGGTTATTTTGGTTCCGGACTCCAAAAAGTATAACAATAGAACGAAATGATTGCTTTGAAATAAAACTACCACAAGAAATGTCATTTCGTGATATAACAATAATTTGAGTAATAATTTTTTTTCTTTTTAAAAAAGTAAAAGGTTCCGTTGCCGGGACTTGAACCCGGGTCTCTCGGGTGAGAGCCGAATATCCTAACCAACTAGACTACAACGGAATTTGATCTTAAGTAAGTATACAAATAATTCAGCTTATGGAACAACAGTTCTAAGTTCAAAGCAAATAAGTGCCTCCTCAAAAGGTTACATTATCGCTTATTCATTCTTAATAGCTTACCCGGTGCAATACGCATGTAAACTAATTAAATACATGAGCTGAGCTTAAGTTGTTCGAGTAAACTAACAATAATAACTATACATCAGTCTAAAGTAAATATGGCGAGATGAATCCTCACTTTTCATACTTCTTATCATTTAATATTAAGCCCGGCCTAAAAGTCCAACATTTCTGAAGTAAGCTAAAGTATTTCAACAGTTTACATACAACTGACGATCAAAAAAATACTACCACCTCATCCATTTAGAAAAGGATCGATGATTTAAATTCTTATACATATACTCTCCTTTTAGATCTCTAAATTTGGCAACTAAATAATCATAGTCCGGAAGCTTCGGATGGACATGAGGTGATTGTGATACACGAGGCGATTGTTCTTCTACTTCAAAGCTGATTCCATTTTCCTCAATCACAGCTTTATTGCATCTGGTTCTCTTTGAGGTATAAATCTCACAATTTAAGCTTTCAACCCATGAGTCATCTTTAGGACTTTTATAGCTGCTGAAATTTTCATCCATGATTTGGAGCTTTTTGTGTTCTTTTAGCTTTGTGACATGTGTGAGATACTGCTTGGTCTCTGAGTTAACTGCGTTACCTATAAAAATTACAAAATTAGCCCATGAAAACACGATACGTTCAATCCGTCCAAGTTTAATTGGCCGCCCATTTAGTAATTTAGCACATTTTCACACGTCCATCTATTAACTCACTTCATTTTGATCCGTCCAAATTGATTAGCCAAATATTGCCCATTTGACAACCCTTTACTTACCTGGAAGCAGTTCAACATTGAGTTGATCAAATGCTTGACCAAAATGTTGTTTAAATAGATTCCTGAGTGAATGTAGCTCTGGCAATTCGCCACATCTCGACGCTGCAAATATCATACTAGATAATGCCTCATTAACATCATCAGCCAACTTGCTACAGAAAACACGGAATGTAATAATTAGGAGTAGTAAATTTATGAAAGTGATTAAAAGTGCACATTTCAATTAATTGATAGTCAGATATAGGAATTAAATCAAAATCTATCAATAATTAAAGGACTAAAAGTGCTATTAACACCCTTTGTAAAAACTCACACATATTTTACCGAAATGCAAAAAAAAAAAAAGAATGAAAGGCGGGTCATGTTGGACAGGTTAGATGATGACCCACTATTTAATCCATCTCGATTCAACCCACTTCAATGCAAGCTAATTTTGGACGAGTTGGGGTCGTGACACGAGATTTGCCTACAAAGTTTTACCCAACTTGCCAATTTTCCACCTCAGGCGACACTTTACAAAATAAAAAGTTCAAATAACAGCTAGAAAACAATAATGAATGATTAGTTGTGCATATGTAATTAGAACAACAGTTGTTGCCTTTACCTATTCCTGCTAATATCACGGAGGTTTAGAAAGATACAGTTGCAAAAATTGTCAAGTTTATTGTATGCAGATAACCTGCACTCATCTCCATAAAGTTGATCAACCTGTAATAAGTTTTCTTTATTTCAGTGAAAGTAACAAATTATTAGCAAATTCAACAAATTAAATGTTAACGAGAGAGAATAATATACTCTGGAAAAAGCTAGATGATAGTGCCCATTCTGAAGAAGTTGAGCAATATCTTCACGTATTTGTTTTATAATTGCATTTCTCCTGTTCCTTTGTATCACTAAATGTGCCTTAAGCTGTTTGATTAGCTTCTTGCTGTGGAATGTACAAACTCGTAAGCAATGCTTGTCACTTAAAACATAATTACAAGTAATTATTCAGAATAAGTAGAACTAGAAATCTGCTAAATAAGATAAGTAACCCTTTACGACAAGTTAAATTGCATTGATATAGTGTTAAAATTTTGTTAAACTGTGTGTTACTGGTTCTCGAATACCAACAAGTGGATTTAATGTGTGTAGTGTATGTGGCAAGTATAAATGAGATATGTAAGCACATTTCTGAAAATGCATAGAATTCTTCTTTTTTTTTTTTGCATGAGTCAAAATTGAAAATAAATACTGAATAATTTAACAGGACTAGCTAGATCCAGATCTAGTGACAATCATATACCAGAGAAGACAAATAGATAACGTATAACTCTTTGTTTTCAGCTGACACAGTGCAAATGTCTTCCCTCAGCCAACTCTATGAGATACCTATTACCCGAACACCCTCGACAAAAATTACAGTGTATATATAGGGTAGATTTTTTGTGTTTATGTATATATATTAGCTTTTGAACACACTAAATAAACGTAAAAGGTTAGCTCAAGAGGTCCAGGGTGTTCAAAATTGTCTCTAGTGTTATAAGTTCAATTCCCATCAACAACATTATCTTTTATATTTAGCTTTTGTTATTTTTTTCGAACCCCCTGAGTTAAAATCTTGGATCCGCCACTGCCTATTACCTCCTATCAACACATGTATCGAGTAGCCTTGTCCATCAAGGTTTGAACTAATGAGAAAAAGTTATCTAATGTTTTTTGCTTCCTTTGAAATTTAAACCAGAAACCTCATTATTTTCAAACAATTTCAATATTCATTACCGAGTCCCACCCTTTGATCCTCTCCTTTAACACTTCTGTTACGTTTAAATTTATACTAATGATCTCTATATTTATCAAAATTATCTCAAAGAGGATACAATCAAAACTAGTTCGCAAGACTTTATTATGCCCAATGTAATTTGTTCTTATCCTCAATAATAACTTCGTGAAACAAAAAATTAATATTCAATCAAAATTATTACTCCACAAAGAAAGAAAAGAGAGAGAGATTAGTACCACTTGGAATGGTGTCTCCATCTTGAACCTTTAATAAATCCAGTAAATGAAGAGAGCAAATTCAACCCCATTTTCATGTTTTCTTGTTCCTTTGTGCTTTACTATCGACTTCATTATTATTATAGAGGAAAAATACAAAGGCATCCTTGAAAATCTTTTTGTACGATTTCGACCATTAAAATTAAAATTAGCTAAAAGCGAAGCCCATGACAACGCACTCGAAAAAGGAAAGTAGCATCAATTACAATAGATTTTGTATCTTTCTTTTCCATTTTCTGAAAATTCCTTCCAAACTGACACTGCCCTGGTGCAAAGTACGTACCAAGATTCTTCTTTTTTTCACCAAGTAGATAAACTGAAAATCTTTGAAGACCACATTCAATCAAAGATCTAATTAACAAATCATCAATTAATTTGTTGTTTTATTGTATTACATTTACTTCAACTTACATTGACATACTTATGTTATGTGGTTAGAGGTAACAATTAATTGTGTCACTGTCTTTTTATATAAATCGGCAGATATTATATTTTTTGGGTAATTAAAATTGGCAGAATTAATTGTACTAGAAGTCCATCATCCTACCTCTACGTAATGGTTGAATTGCCCATGTAAAACTTTGCCTTGACTCCTTGAAGAAGCAGGGTGGTGAAATGGCGGATTTAACTAAATTTGAACGGGTGAAAATGAATTGAGTTAATAAATAGACGGATCAAAATCCGTCAAAACGTGACCGGATTTGGACTTTGGGTAAGTCAGGTTTGTATAGGTTAATTTTGTCACGTTTAGACATATATAAGTGGAAATATCAAAATTTGAACAATAATATCACGAGTCCGACTCTTAATACCGTGTTGACTAGGGTTACTCAAGTGGACCTCTTCCTGTTAATTATGTAGAAACAGACTCTACAATTATTCTATTAATATAAGGAATACAGAATCTCAAAATATATTTTTCTGAAATTAGTCCATCTTCCCGCTTGAAGCGGAGAGATATGCTGGTGATCATTTTGATCTGACAAGTTCTATTTATTTATGCCTCTCATTGTGTTATTTTTTGGAGTAATCTACAAAGATCTTTTTAGTAATATATATTATGTACGTGTTTGTGCAAGGCTGGATTTTGAAGTCTTGTCACATGGAAAGTCAATATATAATTAAAATACTGTCTAGAAATTAGAACCAAAGCAATTACGAGACTTTTGACCTATACCCTAATATTTGCCGAATTAAAAATTCAAGACATATTCCTTCAATAATAAACTGTCTATTTTAACTCAGTAAATATCTATTCGCATACAGTATTCATATTATCAGAAAAATGGTACCATCACGATATGTGTCTTTGTATACTTTTTTACACCTAATTATGGTTAATTAATATTCATTTTATAAAGACCAGGTCCAGATAAGCTTTTTCCTGTTAACTCTACGTTCTTTTTTCAAATATACATTCGGTGAACAAAAAGTTATAATTTGAGTTGTAATTACGTGTTTGATTCTCTTTTTCTATTTTACGTGAGAGTTGAAAAAGTAAAACTTTGTGTGTATCACACGGGTTTTATGCCTACACGTAATATACATTTTATTAGTGTGTTCTTGCCAGTGGCCTTTTCTTCAAAATGGAAAGGAAAAGAAAAATAACCCAAAACTGGTCAAGAGTCTCTTTCTTTCGTTCTTAAATTTCCACGCAACTTTTCATTTGTCAAACAAAAAGCTCCATCCTTTTTAATTCATATACTCTTATTATGATTAACTTGTAATAAAAATAAATTATAAAAATTATGCGGTTATAAATTATCGAAATTTTGAAATTAGTTATTCTGAATATAAAATATACTCTTCTTATCCCAATTTATTTGGTACCGTTTAAATATCGAGAGTCAAAATTTTTAATTTTGATCATCAATTAAGATATAATATTTGAAATTTTTTTGGAATAAAATTATATATTAAAAAATTATGTAAAAGATATCATAAGTTATAATAATTGACAATTCAAAAATATTTTTAAATAACGTGAAAAAATTGCGATAAAAACAATCAATTTGTCTCTTCAAATTCAAAATGTAACACCTAAATTGAGACGACAACAATCCAGTGTAATCCCATAATTGGAGTCCAGTAAAGGTGAGAGTCCGGAACCAAAATGCCCCCAAAAAAAATATTTTGAACCAAAATACCCCCAACAAAAAAAAAGTTACCAAAAATGCCTTTAGCGCAGTAAATTACTGCGCTAAAGCACTTAACGGGGACGGCTCCACTAAGTGCTATAGCGCAGTAATTTACTGCGCTATAGTGCCTCCTCTTTTTTTTCGGCCCTTTTGGTTAACCCTTCTTCCATTACACTTTTTAACGTATTTTGACCATAGATTAATCATGTTTCGGGACCCCGAAACTTCAATATTTTATATAGAACCCTACTTATTTTTGTGCGATTAATAAGGTAGGATCAATACATCAAAGATAAGCAAAAGTTCGGATGATCGTTTTAGTGGCTGAAAAGTGCTCGAACGTCATTTTCGTTTGAAGGCTCGGTGACATTAGCTTGAAGTTCTTTACGAATACTTCAACCTGTTCATTAATAATTAATCAAAAGTTAGTCAAAATGGCAGCATTCATACAAAAAAAAAAACTTAATTAAATTGCATCATTCATTCATAACCTTGAGTAGATGAAAATACTTAGCATACTAATTAATGAGAAAGCCAAACTTTTTAAAATACAATCATCAAAGTAAGAAAAAAAACTTAAAAAACATTCATCAATTAATGCCCTTGAGTTGATCTTCCGCCACCACCGCTAGATGTGCCACCACCACTAGAGGTACTTCCACCACGAAAGTTTCCTCTACCACGAGAGGTACTTCCACCGCGAGATGTAGTTTGACCACCATGTCGTAAGGGACACTTGAGCTTATCATGACCAACATAATTGCAAAATGAGCATTTTTGAGTGTATCTCCCCGGTGGAACATCCATTTCATTATGAATACGCGAGTATGCACTCTTTCTGGATTTACGGATAAATGCTTTATTTGCAACCATTGAAAATGGATCCGGTGGCCAATAACTCTCACTGTCAAGTGGGTAGAACCTTCCAGCATACGTTCTTGCATAATTTTCAACTGTATATTCCTCAGTCATGTACGAGGAGGCGTTCTTTCCCATTGTGATAAAACACTTGAAGGCATGAGAACATAGCATGTGATATGATTGTCACTTGCCGCGTGTGCATGTTCTTGGAATCTCACAAATTGTGTGGATGTTACCTCCTTTACCTTGGTGCACACTTGTTGTTAGTTCAAATATGCGCTCTGCAGGGTTGTACTCCATCCGGTCATGTTTCTGAGCCTTATATTTGTGGTACTCGAACAGTTTTAACGGTTTTGGCATCCACCTTAAACCTTCTGCTACATATGCTTTGGCCTCTTTTGATCTAGTGACAAACCGCTCCACAACCTGCTTAAATGTCATTCTCACCATTGCGGTGACGGGTAGTCCGCGTGCAGATTTCAACAAGCCATTGAATGACTTAGAGCTACTTGTTGTCAGCATACCCCATCGCCTACCTTCATCCTGGTGTAATGTCCATTTGTCTTTATCAATTGCATTCAACCAGTGGAAGGCTTCCTCTTCTCCTGATGCTCTGTTGCAGCCGCCCACATCCAATTGCAAAGTGCTGGGATTCGATATGCCTTTTGGAAGTTTGCCTTCAAATGCCTTAAACAATAACGATGGTAGGCAAACGGTGGCTGCCACCCCTGCAAATTGAACATATTGTGCAATATGCCAGCATTTCTGTCTGATATCACACAGATTCCCATGCGATCCTTAATAACGTGTTGTCTTAAGTAGTCCAAAAACATACCCCACGTACTAATGCTCTCATTAGCTGCAATTGCAAAAGCTAGAGGGAATATAGCTCCATTTGCATCCATTCCAACTGCTATTAGCAGCTTTATGTCATACTTCCCGTACACATGTGTTCCATCAATTGATATTACAGGCCGACAATGAGCAAAACCATCAATGCATGGTTTGAATGCCCAAAACACAAAATCAAAAATATTACCGGGCACACCAGGTTTCGATTTGAGCTTCCATTCAACAACAGTACCATGATTGAAGTGTTGTAGAGCCGCCATGTATCTCGGCAACTTCTTGAAAGAGCCCTCCCAATTGCCGTAGACCATCTCATGTGCACGCCTATGCCCAAGATACGCCTTCCTCCTAGTAATAGTTTTGCTATATACTTTCAGGACAGCTGTAATACAATCTTTAATAGGGTACCTGAAAAAGTTGAAATATCAGCATATAGCAACGAGGAACATTATATTAACACCAAAAATAAAATGAACATAGACGAAGGGGATACCTTGGGTTTTTTGCAATGTCGCCAACTAACACACGAGCAATCATATTAGTATCTAGATTGCAATGATCATCTGGAAGGTCACCCATATCACAAGTGTGCTTTGTGTAGAACTTTGAAATAGTCCACATCTTTTCAACAGTTTCCTTACCACGGAGCATCCATTCGCAACCTTGATATTTTCGCTTGCAGACCAATTGCCAAAGTTTTCGTGTGGAATCGTCAACTTTAAACTCCCTCATCCCCTAGATGCAATAAATCTTAACAGCCCTTTGCAATGATTTTTTCAAGCTGAAAATCATCGCTTTTTCAATATGAGTTTTTTGTTTTAAAAGATCCACTGGCTCTTTCCACAAACTTCGCCGAATATGATCATCCTCCATCCTCCCTAGTAAAGACAAAGGCATCTGGGCGATCTTGAAGATGATCAAGATAGGGGATCTCATCGGAATGCCACTGAATCGGCGTCGACTCTTGCTGTTGAAATTGGCTTTGCGGCTGAACTGGAGTCGGCTCTTGTTGTTCAAATGATTGCTGCGAATTCAATTCCTCTTCGTGTGCCGGACTGTCCATCATGTCTTGCAACA
This sequence comes from Lycium barbarum, assembly GCF_019175385.1. Lineage (NCBI taxonomy): Eukaryota > Viridiplantae > Streptophyta > Magnoliopsida > Solanales > Solanaceae > Lycium > Lycium barbarum. The sequence goes on from NC_083347.1 coordinate 5,868,348, forward strand.
GTTCTACTTGATGTTGAGGATTAGTTCCAACCTCAATCTCATCGTCACTTTCATCCGCATTAGGTATTTCCTCACTATTGCTGGATGATGTCACTATATAATTCGGATAATCCGGACCATCCATAGCAGGTCTTTGCCTATAATTTGGTGCAACCACCACATTCTCCCTACATAAGAAATTATGGTGTTTTAACTACTACACATCAAATAACACTAATGATGTTAAAAAAATAGACATACCGATAGTAATCAACTGCACCGAAACTTGAGGAAGGACCGTCGCTTTGAGTTGTTGGATAGGCTGAGGATGTTCCAACCTGATTCCTCTATCCCGATTGAGGAGACCGTCCGATATGATCCATATCAAGTGTATAACCCTTAAATAATATAATCGACATCATTATTAACATTCAAGTGCCACTACACATAATAATATTGTAAAAAATGAATATTTACCACTTCCCGTCAAATTGCTGACTTAAACTATCCAGAGGCATTTGGCTCGTCAAAATGCCTTCATAAGTACTCATGTCAGGGTAATTGTGTTGATAAGTAGGTTCCGCTTGAATGACTTCGGCCTGAATTATAGACGGGGCTTCCCGACGAGGTCTATTTCGGGCTTCCTGAGGAGCCCTAGCCATGAATTCAAGTCGATTAATGGGCACCTTATCTATATACATTTCAAGGACGTTTAAAGTTATGCATTGCCTATAATCATAAGGCGCCTTCAAATAATCAGTCAAAGAATCATCGTCGTGAATGTACCACTGTCCATAACTAGTTACACCTTGCGACGTAAATGAAACTGGATATTTTCCAATTATATTGAAATCAAAATCACTTCTACTAACTTGTAGTCTATTATACAAGGCTTGGAGTAGTTTTGAGAATTTTAAGTCAAGTGGAAACTTAACATGGTATTTTGGGGGAGAATCGTATCGCAAATTATTTTCCTCGAGTATAATTTGTCCGTCCCAGAATAAAGAAACTCTAATTCCTGGAACATCTGCCATATTTTAAATAATTGAGGAGGAATACAAAATGCTAAAACTAGTTGAAACTTAGAATTTTATGCTTTACGAACTCGGTATTAATAGGATTCGAAGTTTGAATATAGAACCAACGCATGCATGCAATTACAGTGTCTTGCAGTGTTACGTCAAATCAAATAAGTGTATAAAGTGTTGCATAACGCATGAAATAAGTGCGTTATGGCAGAATAGCGCAGTAAATTACTGCGTTATTCTATCACAGAAGGCTCACAACGCGATAAAATAATCCGTTATGTCAGAATAACGCATTAATTTAATGTGTTATACCGGTATAACCCAGTATTTTACTACGCTATGCCGCCACATCCTATTGTCACCTCAACTGTCAAACAAAAAAACGTCATGATTCGAATCAAACTTTATATAACGTAATTTGACGAATAACTTACCAACACAACATTCCACACAAAATTGAGTTACAATGTCATTTTTTGACCAATTTAGAGATATTAATCGTGTTATATCGTTCACTCCAGCAAACATCTTTGAAGCAATGGGTAGGGCCTGGGAACTAGGTGATGATGATTTTCATTCTCAAATAACCCTAGCGACAGATTCAATCGAGAATACAATAATAAAATGAGAGAGGAGTGGGATTGGCGTGTTAGGGAAGCTGAAGCACTGGAGCACAAGTTAGCGTCAGTAGGGCTTAAACGCCCAAAAAAATGTGCTATGTCAATGTCTCGCGAAACTCCACAAGAGTTTAATTTGGCTCTTAATCGTTTTCGTGAAGAGAACAATCGGATGCAAATACATTACCATAGGGTAGAATATGGTATACATAGTAGCACAAGATTTACATCCAAGTGGGATTCGGACTGTGAAATGTCCGATGAAGATTAATATTTTTCTTACAATGAGGTAAGTACCTCCCCCTCGCCCCCCCCCCCCCCCCTCAGGGTACTTGGGGATTTGCAACTATATAAGTAGCCCTTTCTTTTGTTATTAGACTACACCGTATTCAATGTCGAGTAGTAGAAACTCACCTTGGTCTTTACTCCTTCCAAAAGAACCAAATAGCAGTGATGATGAGAGTTCAAATCATAGCAGTTTTTCGAGCGATACTAGTGATTTCAAACTAGATGAGCTAAATCCCCACCTTCTTATAGAACGTAATGATGATTTCTGCAGTGTGAAATATTCAGATCCGCGGGAATATTATTGCGATTTACGCCGAGAATGGTCACATCGGCTTGCCAAATCAGAACGTCTTGTTCGTGACTTGGAAAATCTCAACGCTCCAATCCCAACAAGGTACTCCTTAACCATGCCTCAAATAGGTCCAGAAACTTGCGAGCTTGCCGTGCAAAGGATTAGAAAAGAAAACAACAGAATGCTGGCAAGACGATGTAGATTTTACATGCTACAGTTGGCCGAAGAACAAGCATTATCAACCGGTAGAAAACTAACTGCTACTAAAAAAAGATGTGTCCTAAGAAACCGCCAATATTTTTCTGAGGACGATATTGAGGACTTGTACTCTGATGATGATTAAGAATGTTGTGATTTTAGTTTTAAGTTAAATTTATGATTATGCTGTTATTTCTTATTAATTAGTATGTTAAGTATTTTCATCTACTCAAGGTTATGAATGTATGATGCAATTTAATTAAGTTTTTTTTTTTTGTATGAATGTTGCCATTTTGATTAACTTTTGATTAATTATTAATGAATAAGTTTAAGTATTCGTAAAGAACTTCAAGCTAATGTCACCGAGCCTTCAAACGAAAATGGCTTTCGAGCACTTTTCAGCCACTAAAACGGTCATCCGAACTTTTGCGTATCCTTGATGTATTGATCCTACCTTATTAATCGCACAAAAATAAGTAGGGTTCTATATAAAATATTGAAGTTTCGGGGTCCCGAAGCATGATTAATCTATGGTCAAAATACGTTAAAAAGTGTAATGGAAGAAGGGTTAACCAAAAGGGCCGGAAAAAAAAGAGGAGGCACTATAGCGCAGTAAATTATTGCGCTATAGCACTTAACGAAGCCGTCCGCGTTAAGTACTTTAGCGCAGTAATTTACTGCGCTAAAGGCATTTTGGTAACCTTTTTTTTGTTGGGGTATTTTGGTTCAAAATGTTTTTTTTTGGGGGGCATTTTGGTTCCGGACTCTAAAGGTGATATGTACATAGCTTTATCCCTACTCCCTCCATCCCATATTACTTGATGACTTTTCCTTTTGTACGCCCCTTAAGAAATCATAAATAAAAAATGTATTTTACTACCTTACCCCTATCTCTCTCCAATAAATATATTCTAATCAATATTAATTATTTTTAAGAACATTTAATACTAAGGATAAGATGAGAAAGATTTAATCAAGTTTATCTTGATTTTGTAAATAAATAAGTAATTTGGAGCATATATTTTTAATAATGTGGTCAAACAATATGGGACAGAGGGAGTACTTTGTAAGGATAGAAAAGCTATTTCGACAGCAAATAATTGCCATAATATTTTGTTCCGTAGACTAAAAAGGAAAGTGATCATTACTCCCTCCGGGTAAAAAAAAGAGTTCACTTAATAATTTACATATTCCTTAATAAAATACTAATTCTTAAATAAAAATAAATAATTTGACTAAACTACTGCTAATTAAATAGGCATTAGGATTTGATCATATAACACTTAATAGGGGCAAATATGGAAAAACAACATTAATTTTTTTTTTTATTTACCAAGTGAACTCTTTTTTTTATTTAAAAAAAAAAAAGTTAAGTGGACTTTTTTTTTATCCGGAGGGAGTAATATTTTATCGTCACGGTGACGTGCTATAGAACAAGACACGCCTTGTTTAGATCTGAAACCTGTGTTTACCATAATTGTCGCTACCGACACTATAAAAAAACAAACATGAAAACTCAACGAAAAAACAGTGCGGTGTGGTTGGTGCTTAGTGAAGAGTAGTAGCTCAGTTTTTGGTTAGCTGTTGGGACGTCATTATATTTGGTACTACTAAACAGTAGTTTATTATTTTTGCCAGTTGCTAGTGCTTCTTCAGTACTCAAAAGACTTTTTAGTATTGTATATTTTTAGAGAAAGAAATACACAGAGAAGAGTGAAGAAGAAATCTTGATTTTTCTGATCGATTTTAGTACCAATGGCTTCGAAGTTATTAATGATAACTATTTTCGTATTGGATCTAATTGCTTTTGGTTTAGCTGTTGCTGCTGAGCGAAGAAGAAGCACTGTAAGCACTCTAATTTCTCTTCACTACACTTAATTACTCTGTTTCATTACTGCTAGTTTTAAACTCTCAATTTCATGAAAATTTGATTAATTTTTGCTATTTTCTGATGTTGGATCTGTTCGGTTCCTATAAAGTTTGGTTTCTGAAAGAGTTGTAAATTGCTTGCTAAAGTTTTGATTTTTGAAGTTCTAGGATGTTGGTTAGCTGTCTAATTTTAGGATCTTTGAATATTTTCTTCTTGGATGTGGCTATTCTTGAATCAAAATTGAAGTAAATTTTGGATTAAATTTGTTAATAGTATTTGGTTGCAGTAATAGTGATCTGTAATTTTTAGATGATTTCCAACTATGGCAAGAATGCCTTGTTTTTTTTCTGAACGTTGACCTTATTTTTGTTTCTTCAGCCAGTACTCATTTTGCTCCACAGGAGCTCGTACTTCTTAGTGTCTTAGTTTGACTAGAGACAGAGTTTAAAGAACTCAAGAGAACTTTTTAAACTAAGAATTTGTGTAATGTACCAAAATGTCGTTTGAATCCTGTGGTCTTAAACATGTCAGGTGTGACTTTTGAATTAAATGGTGACTAAATATAACCTACCATGTGAAGATCTCAGCTTTAATGTTGTAGTGCCCTAGTTCTATGAATAACTTGGGAAAAGAGGGAAAAGACTGCAATTAGGTTGCAATTCTGTGTTATAGGGTTGTTCAGGGGAATTAAAGACCTATTTTTCCTTAAGTTGTTTTCCAATTGAAATACTCTTTTAAGAATTGCAACCTCTTCAGATTTTGTTCAAGCTAATTAGCATTTTGTCTGATTGAATATGTCCCTTCATTTATAGGCGAAAGTAACAGAAGATAGTGAACAGAAATATAGCTACTGCGTCTATGACTCCGATATATCAACCGGCTACGGTGTTGGTGCCTTCTTGTTTCTCATGGTTAGTCAAATAATTGTAATGGTGGCGAGCCGTTGCTTCTGTTGTGGAAAGGCTTTGAGCCCTGGAGGTTCAAGGGCTTGTGCCGTTCTCTTATTTATCATATGCTGGTAAGTAGTATAACAAGGAAAAGTTCTAGTTTTCCGGTTTCTCTTCCAACGATAAATCGTCTGACTTGTAAGTTACAGCAAGGACATTGTATAAAGGGAAATTAACTTAAATAGACACCCACCCAAAAAAAAAAAAAATAGCCAATAGATCTATATTATATGTATAATTAGTGTATAATATATGTATATTGGCTAGCTAATGTTAATATTTTTTGCCGAGCAGTTAACTGTGTAACTTCCCCTTATATAAAAGCATGCTCCGTGTTTCAGGGTTGCATTTTTAATAGCTGAGGCCTGCTTGTTGGCCGGTTCGGTTAGAAATGCTTATCACACTAAGTATCGATCATCAGTCTTGTTTAGCGATAAGCCTCTATCGTGTGAGACTTTGAGAAAAGGAGTTTTTGCAGCTGGAGCAGCTTTCATTTTCTTCACCAGCATAATCTCCCAGTTCTACTATGTGTCCTACTCCAAGTCCCGGGGCCCAGTGCCATATGGTGGCGAATCCGGTGTCGGCATGGCCTCCTACAAATGAGGGTGATCAAGGTTGTTACGACGTTCATCTTGTTAAAATAGCTGTGATTTTAAAGTTTATGTATAATACAACTTTCTATTGCTTAGTTGCATTTGATTTATTGCTGTTGGAGTCTTATTGGAGAAAGCTTGTTGTAGGGTTCCAAATGTCTTGATTCCTTCCTGCTGCATAAATTTTTGTACTATGTTACACAATGTGAACTTTTGTCTGCCAATATCTGTTAGTTTGGAGATTAACAACGGGGACTATTCTTTTTTCCATCTTTCTTTTTTTAACTAAGGAGAAAACAACCTGACAAGGTCCTCGTTGGTCATTTGATTTGGTTTAAACTAAATGAGTGGAGTAAATTTTACTATATGAATGGTGGAATGATCAGTTGGAAGGAAGTTTTTTTGAACGGAAAAGGGCCAAAATTACCCCTGAACTTTGAAAAATAGTTCATCCATACCCTTCGTTATACTTTAGGGCCAATTATACCCTTACAGTTATACTATGGGGTCAATTATACCCTTATGTTTAACTGTTGCCATGTGACATCATCTCAGCCCTTCAAAATTATTTTACCCTCAAATAATTTTTTACCTACTAAAATAACTCAAAACGACCCGAAATTTTTTTTTACAGCAAATATAATGCGGAATTATTTTTATATTTTTTTCTGGAAAAATTATCCGTATTATTTTTGCTGGAAAAAAAAATTCGGGTCGTTTTGAGTTATTTTAGTGGGTAAAAAATTATTTGAGGGTAAAATAATTTTGAAGGGCTGAGATGATGCCACGTGGCAACAGTTAGACATAAGGGTATAATTGACCCCATAGTATAACTGTAAGGGTATAATTGGCCCTAAAGTATAACGAAGGGTATGGATGAACTATTTTTCAAAGTTCAGGGGTAATTTTGACCCTTTTCCGTTTTTTGAAAGACTTGCTATCTCTTGGAGTCCATGAAGACTTAGGCTCCGTTTGGACATCGTTTGAAACCATGGTTTCAAATCATGTTTGGACATACAATTTGAATATTTTAAGTTGTATTTTCTCTTATAGACATAAAAATCCCCACAAATTGTGAAAACTATCAAAACATTCTCAATTCTTATACAATCTTACCAAATGAGCAAATCATAGTTTATAACAAAATTAGTACACTACTAGAAGGCTTTTCTAAAAAATGCAATATCAATTAATCAAACTTTACTTCAATAGAATCGAAAATTTAACATGAATAGTAATGTAACTACTATTTAATATAATCTTCCCATATAAATTAAAGGTTGGTAGACATAAATAAATATTGGTGGAAGTTAATGAGATTGGTAAATGATTGATGGGGGTAATTATTAAAAATATTTATCAACTTATGATTTTTTTTTGACAAAATATTAACTTATGGGTTAAATTTTGTATTTAAAAAAATTGAAACCATGGTTTCAAACCCAAACCATGCTTTTTTTGGATGATTTGGGTTCAAACCATGGTTTCAAATCACGACTCAAAATTAATGGCCAAACGCTAATTTGAAACCATGGTTTCAAAATTGATGGCCAAACGCCTACTTAGCGAAGATGGGGCATAATGGAAAATAAAATCTATATAGGCTGACTACGTAGTCCAGTGCTTTTTTAGTAGTCTTTCAGTCATGTTATATATATATATATATATAACACAGAAGATATGAAATAGAGTGATACGGTCAATGCGCTCAACTTGTTTGCAATTTGATGTCTAGGATTAATAGTTGTGATAAAAGTACCATCAGATACATGACCCACTTTAATGAAGTCATAGAAATGGTTAGTTATGTGATATGTACTTGAGAAATCACTAGAAACATCAAAATGCATAGAGCTAAAGCAATGACATGATTTGGGAATAGAAAAGCTTCATTCCTGTTATTTTAAGTACGTTTAACTTTTTTAGTGTGTGGTAGATTCATTAAAAATATTGTTTAAGAATGGTTATATACGATTTAGGCAAACACTATGAGAATGAAGTGAGGCGAGTGGTGTGGAGAGGATGAGGGGTGCGGGAGGGGCAGGGGTGAGGGAGACAATTAGCATAAAATGTCACTTATGGAATTTATTTTTCTTAATTTCGCTAAAAAAAAAGTCATTTTTTAAAAAAAGCTTTGACCAACTAAATATGAGAAAATATTTTCCACCATACCAAACACAGTACACATCCTTAAAACGTGTCAAATGGATAGGTTAGATTGGATTTCAAATGGATAAAAATGAAATGAGTTAATAAATAAGTGGGTCATTAACGCTGCCCACAATATACAAAAAAACATCAAAAATTAAGAAACTAAATGAATAGAGTTGTGTGGTTGGTATTGAGTAGTGAAGAGTAGTAGCTCAGTTTTCTGGTTAGCTGTTGGGACGTCAATTTTGGTAATTAATTGTTTTAATTACTCAAAGGCTCTTTAGTATATGTAGATAGAGAACTGCACAGAGAGAAGAGAAGAAGATATCTTGATTTTTCTGATCAATTTCAGTACCGATGGCTTATAAGTTGTCAATAGTAATAACTTTTTTTATGGTAAGTACGACATATATATTATAACAAAAACCAGAAGGTTACATAGGAGCATGTTGTGGTATATCCACAATAATACAAACCGTAGAAACATTAACCAAAATGTCTTTAGCTAAACTACTAGTACTAGCTACATTGGAAGTCATTTGTGCATTCAGCCGTGATGATGCTTGCACCATGCGTACAGACGAGTCGCCGAGAGATCTTGATTCAAAATATTTACAAAAGCAGGTGGTGCATTCCAAAAGACCAAAACAGTTCCATTGAAGGCACTTCAGTACGATCACCTGCCATACTTGCTAATCTATCAGCTACTACATTCTGCTCCCGGTAAACATGCCCCACTAGCGGGCTATGCAGAATCTTGATCAAGTACCTGCATTCATCAACAATGGACGAGCAAGTTTGTGAGTTAGAGTTATTTAAAAGCTGCACTACTTCCTTGGCGTCGATATTGATTTGGAGGGGTTGAAGGTTATAGGTTAGAGCTAGCCGAAGCCCATGTAGGAGGGCGTGAGTTTCAGTGTTGAAAACTGAGGTGGGATAAACAGAACCTGAGAAACCCAAAATCCGTTTACCCTCATGATTTCGAAACACTCCTCCAAGGCCACTGAAAGGGAGTGAAGGATCAACCGTGCCATCAGTGTTAAGCATGATATAAGTCGGTGGAGGTGGATTCCATTTAACTTATAAGGGAATTTTTGGATGCTTTGGGCTGCTCATACCTGTTAAGAACCAGAATTCTTGAGCTTGATTGATTATAAAGGAGTAATCCAAAAGAGTAGTATATGTAGCGTCAAAGACAGTCCTATTACGAGCAGTCCATATAGACCACGAGGTAAAAGGAATTAAAGCATTTCCATGTTTCAAGAGATATGATTTGTTGTAACCAAGTTGGTGAAGAATCAACTGCCTGGAGGATGGAGCTTATTTTGTACCGAGGATTAAGAGATTCCCAAAGAGCAAGCACTCGAGGACAACTGAAAAAGAGATGAGATAAGGTTTCCTCCTTCGAAGAATTGCAAATTTTGCAGAAGTTGTGGGGCACAATGTTAAGGTAATGAAGCCATGAAGGTAACCTTGCACGGTTAAGAAGCCATAAAAAGTGCCTTATTTTTGGAGGGACCTGAAGCTGCCAAATCCAACTAAAAGGTCGATTAGTACAGTGTTGAGTATCCCGAAGGGCGTTGTAACAAGAGTCGAATCTAATTGCTTTTGGTTTAGCAACTTCTGCTGAGCTGCGAAGAAGCAATGTAAGCACTTTAATTTCTCTTCACTGTACTTAGTGGCAGTTTGGCCATGAATATTTTTTACTTTTTTCCCCAAGTTAAATTTTGGAAATCATGTTTGGCCAAAAATTCCAAATATTCCCAAGTTCAACTTTAAAATCATGTTTGGCCAAAAATTCCAAATATTCCCGAGTTCAACTTTAAGTTGAATTCCGCAATTTTCCGGAAGTTGAAAAAAAACACTAAAAAGTTATTTTCATTTTCTTTTTCACTCCAAAATCCAAATCATACAAAAGTTCAAAAGCAACTCCAATTTTCAAATAGAACCACTTTTCACTTTGAAAACAAAAACTATTTTTTTCAAATTTCGAAATTTTCATGACCAAGCGGGCCCTAATAGTTTGCAATGTTCATTTGCTCTGTTACGCATCCGTGTTTCATACTGCTAGCTTTAATGCTTAATTTCATGAGAAATAGATTAATTTTGCTTTTTCTTCTGTTGAATCTGTTTGGTTTCCTGTTCAAATTTAGGATTTTTTAATATTTTCTTCTTGGATGTGGCTATTCGTTGATCCAAAGTGAAGTAATATTGGATTAATCATTGGTCACCTGGTTTATTACTAGTATTCGATTGTAGTATTTTTTTTTTATATATAACTATGGTGTCCGGCTAGCTTGCGCGCACATGGACTAGTTTCAAGGGATACGTGCCACCTCCCATAAACTACAGGTACCAGGTAACTCTATCCACCAAGACTAAAAACAGATGAGAAGAAATCACGTAGTATTTTCTTCTTGGATGTGGCTATTCATTTGATTGCAGTAATTGTGATCAACAATTTTTAGATGATTTCCAGCTTTAGGTAGAATGCCTTGTAATTGTTTTACTTTCAGTTCTCTTCTTTGTTGAACCAATCTTGTCCTTATCCCTTGTCTTTACGACAAGCAAGAATCTTATAGCCTACCCCATCAGAAGGTGGATTCAGAATCGGAACATTTTAGGTTCGAGTACAGAATTCTAACACTATTCATTTGATTTACTTACTGGGTTTGTAAAATATATTTTTCGTACTTATTTAGTAAATTTTTTGATACATATACGAAGTGTGAGCCAAACATCTTAGCTTTAATGCCATCATTTCCTAGTTCTTTCAATAACTTTAAGAAAAGAGGGAAAAGACTGCAATTAGGTTGCAATTCTGTGTTTAGTGTTGTCCATGGGAACTCAAGACCAATTTTTCCTTAAGTTGCCTTCCTATCTGATTTTATTTTTGTATGAATTCTGATCTCAGATTTTGTTCAAGCTAATTAGCAAACTCTGTGTCCCTTCATTTGTAGGCATCAATCAAAGAAGACATGGCAGAATAGATCGGGACCCCCTTGAACTTGTCGATTTTTATTCACTGTACACCTAAACTTTACGTTGCCTAATTACCCTCTAAACTTAGTAATATGATAGCCTCGACCCCCCTAAACGCTGATGTGGCAAAGAGCGTGGATACACTCTCTTTTAGGCGCATGGAAGGGTGAAAAATTGAAAAATTAACTTCCAAATGGGGTATTTTTCTACTATTAATTGCCACATAATCAATATAATGATTTATTTGATCAAATTGTATTTATTTTTGATTTTTCTTAATATATGTTGCATATTTTATCCCAATTGTGTTTTTTTCTTTTTTGATATGATGATTATTTATTTCAGCTATGTATTGTTTTTTCTTTTTTTTCGGATCCAAATCTAAATATCTTAGTTGAAAGTTTCAACTTGAAACTCTATTTATTTTAGCCAAATAAAAATAAGGTTTAGCAAAAGTAATGAAGTTTAGACGGTGTATTTTCTACAAAAATATTGTGTATTTTCCTTTTCATGCAATTACTATTTATTTCAACTGTGCATTATTTTTTTCGGGTCAAATTCGTAAAATATTTGGTTAATATTTTATTTGATTTCTTTTTCAGATGCAATGATTATTTGTTCTAACTGCGTGTTTCTTCTTTTCCTGGCCAAATATATAAAAATAACTTGATTAGAATATCATTATGTTTAGGCGAATAAAAAAAAATATAGTAAAAATATTTTCAAGTTCTTTTTTACTGATTTGACCGAAAAAGATGATTTAAATGTTCATCATATGTTGGTAAGTACTATAACAAGCCAAATTAGTTTAGTTGGCGGGAAATTAGAAGTATTCTTCCGGTTTCTCTTCTAATGATAAATCGGGTGACTTGTAAGTTCGGTCTTATTGTAAAAGCAAGGAAATTAACTTAAATAGCCACCTACCCAAAAAAAATAGCCGACAAATATACAATATATTTATAGCTAGCGGTTGTAAATATTCTCCGAGCGACCAAATGTGTAACTTCCCTTTATATAAAAGCTTGCCCCTTGTGTTTCAGGGTTACATTTTTAATAGCTGAGACCTGCTTGTTGGCTGGTTCAGTTAGGAATGCTTATCACACCAAGTACCGATCATCAATCTTGATTAGTGGTAAGCCTATATCATGTGAAACTCAGAGAAAAGGAGTTTTTGCTACTGCAGCAGCTTTCATTTTCTTCACCAACATAATCTCCCAATTCTACCATGCGTTCTACTTTAAGGCGCGGGATGGCCCCATGCCATATGGTGGTGAACCTGGTGTAGGCATGGCAACCTACAAATGAGGAGCAAGGTTGTTACGACGTTGATTAGATAAAGTTTATGGTTAATACAACTTTCTATTGCTTAATTGCATTTGATTTGTTGTTATATGAATCTCGTTGGAGAAAGCTTGTCGTACCATAGGGTTCCAAATGTCTTGATTCCTTCATTCTGCATAATAATATTTTATTGTGTTACACATAATGTGACTTTTGTCTGCAAGCATTTGTTAGATTTGAGATCAAGAGTGGGACTATTTCCTTCTTTTTTCTGAACTAAGGAGAACTCACTCTGGCAAGGTCCTTTTGGGCTGTGGTTTTGTTTTGTTTTCCTAAATTAGTGGAGGAAATTTTCCAAGAGGAATCATCAGATGGAAGGAAGAAAGGAACTTTACTTGAAGACTCATAATCTCTTGGAATTAATGTAGATGTAGCAAAAATAGAGCAAAGAAAATGATCTATATAGGCTATACTGATATTAGCATAGAGTATGCTTTAGTCATATTACTTACCCTATGCTTTTTAAGAGTCCCTCAGCCCTGTCAAATGTATATAACAGTCGAAAGTATTTAGAATTTTAGTACTTCTGATTATTAATTTGACGTATTACATAAAAAAGGCCTGAGATGAGTTTAAATAGAGTGATCCATGCACTCAACTTGTTTGCGATTGATACACAAAAGTAGAGAGTTGTTGTAATAAAGCAACCATCAGTTACATAACTCTCTTCAATTAAGCCATTGAAATGGTTAGTCATCTGACATGTAGCTACATAGAGCTAAAGAAATGACATGTTTGAGGATGTCACGCAATAGCCAATAATAACAACGCCTGAGTCTCAATAGCCAACCTTTTTCAAATGACAAAGCTGATAACTGTGAGACATTCGGTGAGGCACAAAGTAGAAAGGTTGCTTATAATCAAATCATGCTTTGTTCTATTCACCATGTTGTGTCTTGACATTGATCAATTTTAACAATTTAATTATAACACGAGAGCTTAATCTAATGTGAACTAAAATTAATAAGCAAAAAAGAACATATCTTACATACTCGAACAATTTAAAGTCAAACGGTAATTAAACTATTTGTCTTGCTTGACTTACTTACATAATTGAAACATTCTTTCCCGCTGCTCAACTACTATAAATTAACGAGTTATTCTATTGAACATAGTCTTATTAAATATCTCAAGGGAAAAAAAGCCAACTGTTGCATACCTAGCCTTATTCTGCAGTTTGAATATTCTATGAAAATATGTAGGTATATACTCTCAACCAACTATTTTGCTAATATACATCTGCATGCAGTTAATCTTCATATTCTGTAGTTTGATAGTATAACCATATGTTACGTATGCTCCAAATAACCTTGGGTTGTTTGAACTCTGTCCCTATTTTGTGCTGGTCTTTAATTTTTACCCCTCAAATTGGTTGGTCTTTAATTTTTCCCTTCAAAATCAAACTTATACCTAGAGGGGCATAAGTTACACCTCATAATATCTAAAAATTATGCCAGCCCCGTAAAGAACTTAGGCCCACTAGCCATAAGTTCGATTTTGAAGGACAAAAATTAAAGACCAGTCCATTTGAAGGAAAACCGTGCAATTACTTCAAGGGTAAAATACATATATATACATATTTAGAGTAGATATTTACAAAACGCGATGATACTTTTCAGCTTACAAAATATAACAACAGAATACTTACAAACCTTACACAAATGCAGTAAAAAAATAAAAGACACGGTTAAATTGGAATCCCTTAAACAAGGTAACTAATTTATCAACATCCCCAAATCTCTTTCCCAAAAATTCTCTTCCCAATTTCTCCAGATTTATTGCAGACTCAAATCAAAGCCATAAAGCGTTTTTCTTCTCAAACGGCCAAATTATATTCAAAATCAATACGCAAAAAATACCCCATGTTTCTGTAAAAACAAATCATCAAATCAAGTGTGATTGATGATACGGATGAATTCAACACCGATAAGTTACAAATCTGCAAAATACGCAGCATTAAAGTGTCAGAAATAATCACGGAAGAATTAAAACTACGAAGAGGTATTCTCCCCTGTTTTTTCGTTATACTTTTGTTTAAGAATCCAATTTGATTGAAAATACTAATAATTCAACAGTGATACATAATCTAATGTAAAAAATCAATATCTGCTATTGAAATCCAGAATTTCTAAAACATTCAACTTCAAACAAATTTCAGATCAAAGCTTTCGTATTCTAACAATGACGCACTGCACACAATTAATTCAATATTGATACAATACAGTGCGAGATGGGATGCATCAGGTGACTGTGTTTTGAATTCCGAATACATTATGTGTTTAATCTTATTTAAGACATATGATCTCGTTTATATAAAAGTTGCATCTAAAATATGCATGAAAGTTGTTTAAATGTAATATACAACTAAACTTATGCAATGTGGAAGTAATTTGGTATAAACGTGGTTTATGTACCGTAAAAGTAATTTGGTTCAGACATTAAGTTTTTTCAAAAATATATGTATAAATAGGGTATGAAAGTTGAATGAATTTGGTATAAATGTAGTTTATGTAGTCTAAAAGTGATTTGATACAGATAATAGTTTTTTCCAAAAATATATGTATGAATTGTGTATGAAAGTTGAATGAATGTGATATAAATTGTGTTTATCTAGAGTAAAAGTGATTTAGTTCAGATAATAGATTTTTCCAAAAAATATATGTTTGAATAGTGTATGAAAGTTGAATGAATGTGGTCTAAATATGGTTTATGTAGTGTAGTGTAAAAGTGATTTGGTTCAGACAATAGATTTTTCCAAAAATTATATATATGAATAATGTATGAAAATTGAATGAATGTGGTATTAATTTTGTTTTTGTAGTGTAAAAATGATTTGATTCAGATAATAGTTTATTCGGATAACTTATCTACTCCTTTTATTCTGTCATTTGTATAAAAGTGGTATGATATGTGTATATATGTTGTATGTTTAGTGTGTAATTTCTGAATTACTAGTTCAACTATAATTTTTTATTGCAGGTCCGAGCTTCCACGAATTCCTACATGCAGTGATTGGTGGTATCAAGAGGTTCATAGTGTGCCTTCGAGCTATGACGTGTAGTTGTGGAAGATTTGAACTGGATTAGAAACCTTGTGGGCATGATATGGCTGCCATAGTATATATTCATCAACATGGAGAGGACTGTTCATTGGCCCACTACATCAATAAGTGAGGGAAAATTTAAGAAATCGAAGATGACATGCAGCAGATATGGTAAAGAAAGGCAAAATAAGAAGACTTCTGACGGTATTCCACAGGAAAATTAAAAGTCGAGAATGTTGTTTGTTGTTTAGTGAGAACAGAAACTTATTGCTTGGATACAATTATAATAACGATAATGTTGAAAGTTTATCTAAATTTGGTTATCAGCAATACATGTTTGGTTTAATGGATCTTTATCTGAAAATGTATGATTAGTCTAAATTAGTTCAAATCTTACCCAAAAATCCCCAAATTTTAAATTTGAACTCTCTTCAACGTTCTAGTTCTTTTGACATATCACCCACTCAAAACGAAGTTCATTTGCTGCAAATTGATTTTTCAAACTCGTGCTTCGACCTCCTTTAATGGCTGATAATGGAGTTTTTTTTTTTTAAAAGTTGGTTCTTCTATTTTCAATTTCTTGAAAAAACTTAAAGTGAGAACCGAATGAAATCATGGGTGAAGTTGAGAGAAATTTTTTTAGATTTTTCGCACAACAAATGAAACCCAAAACAGAAATAAACTAGACCACTGTTGAAAGTGGACTCTTACTAAACTGAAAATGGGAGATAACGTAGCAACGAGAAATTCGTGGGTTGACGAAGATGAATTCATCGTGATGTTCAAATCTTTTTAATAAAGATTGGGGGGGGGGGGGGGGGGGATAGAGAGTGAATGAAAGAGAGAAAAAGATCTTTTTGATAAAGATGAGGGGGAGAGAGAGAAAAATCTTTTTTGATAAAGACCTTGAAAGTACAAACTGAATCTTTAAAAAAAAAATCGTACTATGCCATTATTAAACCAACAATTAATATCCAGATTATCTTCCCAAAAAAGGTCCCAAAATCATAGAAAGTCACATTAATCTCAAATCTGATATGTTTAGTAATTAAGTTGTTATGTTTTGTAAATAAGGAAAAATATTTTTATGTTTTGTAATATATAGTATTAAAGTAGTATTATTAGGTCATTTTCCCTTACTTCAATAAGTAACTTAGTAAGTGGGCTTTATGTAATTAAAGACCAGGCCCTGCTGCGTTTACTAATTGTTTAGCCCATTTGTTTCCTTGGATCAATAATCGTACTAATAAATATTTTTCTCAAAAAGTTTAGTCCTTCGAATCACCAATTCTGAGTACTTAAAAGTGGCCAATTTGCACGATTGTCCTTCACACGGACTGGTCTTTAATTTTGCCCCTCAATTAGCTGGTCTTTAATTTTTTCCCTTCGCTTGAAAAGGTTGCCGAAAATATCCCGAGGTTCTGGGTTCGAAATTTAGCAGAGTCAAAAATAATAATAATTTCGAAATGAACCTACGCCTATTCGGGCGAAATTACATTGAACCTATGCCGGAGACGGCAAACTTTATCTTAAGGCAATTAAAAGTCTGCCTTATAAGGAAAGTCTGCCGCCTCCGGCAGACTTTTAATTATGCCTTAAGACAAAGTCTGCCGCATAAAGTAGACTTTTTGTAAAAGCCTTGCCTTGCCAATTTTTTTTTTTTTTGACTGAGAGGGGTTGAAACCCAGAACCTCAGGGTATTTTCGGCCACATTTTTAAGCGAAGGATAAAAATTAAAGATCAACAATTTGGGGGCCAAAAATTAAAGGCCACCCCAAAAAGAAGGGAAATCCGCTCAAAAAAATGTATAAAAGACGTTTAAAGTCTTTAAGCCCGGTCAGCACCATGTTCCTGTTAATTATTTTTGGTTGTTTCTTTTCCTTTTCTTAACATTTCTAATAGGCTAAAAAGATAACCCGTCTAGCCATAGTTGTTTGTTCCCACTAGTAGTTTCTATTTAGTATATACAATAGATATATAGTTAACATATAATAAGTACATAATACATATATAATTACATAATATATATACACCGATTATATCAATAGTATAAGTGAACATCTCAAATGTTTAAGTACATTGTAAATGTTAGTCTTGCTGGTTTAGACAGTAAGGCCCATACAATGATTGTATTGGCTAAGATTTGTAAAAAATTAAATACTCCATTAGAATTATCTTTTATTGGTGAATTTATTGAGTTGTTGTGTGGTGTATCTTTATTTTTTTTTATTTTTTTTTTGGTTCTTCATAAATTGGAATTAAATGAATTGAACATGGTACAAAGCAC
This sequence comes from Lycium barbarum, assembly GCF_019175385.1. NCBI lineage: Eukaryota > Viridiplantae > Streptophyta > Magnoliopsida > Solanales > Solanaceae > Lycium > Lycium barbarum. Next base: position 5,885,964 of record NC_083347.1, read on the forward strand.
ATGCATGCATGGTTTGATGAAGCCAGAAAAATGCTGCTTCTCTCCACTGATTAATTGGACTTTTTACAAAGCTTCAGCTTCCTATCTGACATTTTTTTTCATGTATTTTCTTGAAAGCTTCATCAATATACTAGTTTGGTTAGTGTCCCTATATGTTATCCAAGGGTCAGATTGGAGTGCTTTACCAGTGGGTAAACTTCGATTTGGACTATGAATATTATACATCAAAAATATATTAAATAACCTGTTACTGTATTAGATTATACCAGCAAAATCCAATTACAGAGAGATCTACTACCAATATAATGCAGGAGACCAATAAATAAAAAACTAAAGATCGGTTTAAAAAACAATGCAAGAGATGTTTGTAGGTTATTCTTTTTATTCAAATGTAATATCTTCAAGTTTAAACTTTAAAGTCTAATATTAACACAATAAGTATCGAGTTCGATTATCATTATTTCCTTTCATTATTTCCCTTCTCTGACCCTTGCGTAATTGAAAAAAATCTTTTCAAAATGTTATAGTGGATCTTAACAATAATACTTGAAGCTCAGTTTACGCTAGATAGCTTAGAGCTATATTTGTAGCATCAAACAACACTGATAGATTGATTGGGATCCCTAATTTTCATTCTTAAATAAATGTCTCGCGTTAAAATCTTCGATATCTATATATAAAGGCGTTTTAGTAGGGACAATTTATTCGCTTAGCAGACCTAACCGACTTATATCTAAATTAATTAAGTTAGTGAAATTTGAATACCAGATTGTAAAAGAAAAAAAGCATAAGAGCTATAATGGGTGCATACATCTCTTTATTTTTTCATCTAGAAATCAAATCCCAAAGGGCAAAGGCTTTTTGTGTACTTTCCCTATAGATGTATTGTTTAACTGTCCTAATTAGTAAAGGGGTTTGTACAACGGTACAAAAATTACACGGTTTCCTATAATTAAAATTATTTATAGAATTTTAGAAGCATGATTTTCAGAGTAGCTGTTGAAAAATGTTCCAACCTATTATGTTGTATAGGTACAGTGATGATAATTAAGTTTAGGGCAATGATAAAACAGGCTGTTTGGAATCAAGCCACGTGTTGGTGTTCTGTCTGTCACTACTAATATCGTGAGCATGTTACCCCATTTGGATCAAAGTTAGCTATTTATTATGCATTATTTAATGCTCATAATTAAACTGAATAATTATGCAAATCTCTGGAAACTCAGCTAATAATCACGACAATGCCGGAGGGCTTCCCTGTTCCATAAAAAAAAATTAGCTTCGAATATTTACACTAATTTAATAATTTAATTATATGAATCACAAATTTAAGAAAGACCACATATCATTAACCATAGTCCATAAGATTACATATCATTAACCAGATTTAAGTGGTAAACTTTTTCTGCAAGACACATGTTTTGCATAGATAAAAGTTTTTTCACTGTCGTTTCTATTCATGAAAGAAGAATTAATAACTAGTCAATTGAGCCCCTAAATTTAATAATTTAACTGTTGCGCTCCAAATTCACCGCAGTTAATTACGTTGCTTAACTGACTAGCGCTCATCTTTAACTATATATGTTTCAACCTTCGCTTTCATTCTCGTATACAAATTTACTTATTTAATCTTGCCATACATCCTAGTTTTCTTTCATCACTAACCGAAAGGGGAACTAAAACTGAAAATAACTAAAAGAACGGTTATATAGATACGATAGAAGGGTACGGTTAAACAGGTAAGTAAGGGCTCATTTTGAGTCGGAAGCAATAGTAATAACTTTTTCTCATAAAATAGAGCACTATAAATTAATTAAAATTAATAAATACAAGGAACTGCATTGTGAATTTGTGATCATTGTACTTTGCTGAACACAACATTGAAGCAACATACATAAACATACTTCATAGATTAGAAACTAAATCATCCGTACGAGTGTCAACGTCATTTTGTATGTCATTGTCTCAAAACACCATGTGTGTCATGTGCTAAATGCAAAAGTTATCATAAACTAATGGAAACACAGTACAGTGAAGAATAATCTTTGGTTAATGTCGTTTTAGGGTAAAATATTCCAATTTTGGCAAGAAAATGGACTGCCCATTCGATCATATTTTCTATAACAAATGGTAACATGGAAATATTTCCATGTTATCCTGTAACAACTTTTAGAGACTAAATTTTCATTTGGATTAAATCTAAGCTTTTTATAGTTCAGAATAACACACACACACAAAAAAAAAAGGCTTGACGTTCTTGAAATTCATTAAAACGAAAGTCGTCACCAAATATATGCGCGCACAAGGACTCAAAACTATATCTAAAAGGACTTAAGTAATATACACTGACTATATTAAGATTTTTGTTTTACACTATTAGAAATTTTTTAAACATGTGATAGTTAGGTATTATTATCGGATTAACGATTGATGCTAACCAATAGATTTAATCTGTAATCAGCTAATAAGTGATCAAAAAGTAACTATCGTATTAACCTAACTCCTTTGACCTTTTCATTGGTTAAATATAATCTAGTCATGCAACTTAGTAGAATTTAACATTAAGTTTAAAATTCAAAATTTACCAGTGTAATTTTTTTCCCACCATCCCAAAAGAATGGCATTAGTACTACTTTCAGTCAAATAATTTTGATTAATTAACTGCAATATTTTTTCAAACATTATTTCACTATAATTAAAAATTACTATGTTTGGTATTACTTGTTACATTGATTTTATATATGAAACTTTTATATAAAAAGATCACGAATTTAAGATCAAGAATTGATCTTAAAAAGATCAAGAATTTACTTAGTAGAATTTAACATTAAGTTTAAAATTCAAAATTTACCAGTGTAATTTTTTTCTCTCCATCCCAAAAGAATGGCATTAGTACTACTTTCAGTCAAATAATTTTGATTAATTAGCTGCAATATTTTTTCAAACATTTAAAAAAATTCACTATAATTAAAAATTACTATGTTTGGTATTACTTGTTAATTGATTTTATATATGAAACTTCTATATAAAAAGATCAAGAAACTAATATCCAAAGTCACATTGAAAAGTGTGTTTAGCCCTTTTATTTTTTAAACCTCCTTTTGAAATGGATCAGGTGAATACTATTTCTACGTTGAAAATACATTATCTTTCTCCCAAAACACAGTACATACGTGAACATGGAAATATGCACTTCTTAAGATATGTAAATCTAAGCATATGGCAAGATCCTTATTAGTACGCAATCTGAAATTTAGATTGACAAAATAGTTCAATCTTATTAGGGTGCATGAATTGACAGCCAATTTAATCAAAATTATATTTATAATTATTTTTCATGGAAAATAGCAACAAGTGCAGCAAATGATCAGTATTGCATTCACAGCGTAAAAGACTATTACACTATCAATATAATTTAATCTAGAACAACGAAGTAATGTTACTATTTCCATATTTATGAATCAATGCTTATAATATAATTTTTCTTATAATATAATTTTACATATAATTACCTTATAAGTGCTCTAGTTCTGTATATAATTTTTATAATGTCAATACATTATGTAGCTCGGAATTGTCAGGGAGGCTTCTCTCTTTCTCACCCTCACTTTTTCAACATTTTATGTAAATAATCTATTTTATTTTATTTTATTTATTTTGTTTTAAAATGGGCATGGAGTCAACCGTAGGACCTATTTGACTTGGTCAGTTGGACTTTTAAAGTTTTATTTCCAAATTTTGGTTTCCAGCCCAAGTTCATGATTTGGTTAGTTGACCAAGAAACCACCCCATTCTCTTCCCTTAATTTCATTTCAAATTTATGAACTTACTTTCAAGTGCATGCTTCATGTCATGCAATGAGATGGCAGTGATTTTTAGTGCAAAACAGAACTACCCTCCGATATATACCTTTTTTACATGAGGAAAGGGATTACATTAATTTGCATTTGAGCTAAGTTGGATTGTCCAAATGGTTCAAATTTGACCACCGTAACAATTGATTCTCGTCACCTTAAAAACACGAAATAGTTGAAGATACGGTTAGTCCACCACCAATTCATCCCCACAACATGCACTTATAGAAAGAAAACACAAAAATATCACACAAAATCACCTCACTTGGTACAATTTCTCTCACATTTATTTTTACCACTTTTCCCAATTATCATTTTACTTCCGCGAGAAAATCATCAATCTTCAACAGCTATAACTCCACCTTGAATGTCACAATATTAATACAAGATTTAAAGGATTTCAGCTTAATTAAGTTTACAATATTGCAGAACTTAGTCAATAAAAAAATGTAAATGTAGGATTTTTGAAGAAAAATACTCATCGTGTGGAAGACGATACATATTCATACAATACAACCCATATTTGAAAAGCATTCACTTAAAAGAAATGAATGCATATATACACTACTGTTTCCTTTGTCTTCAAGCGTTGACGAATTATGATAATCAGCTACACCGCCACCCACCGTCCCCTCCCCTTTTTCAATTTTTAATAATGTCTCTTGTTTTCTTCAACTTTTTGGTGTTACTACTAAATTTTAGAGTTTTTTTTTTTAATGAATTGAACTTGTTTATGAAGTCTCATATACACACACGAGCTCCACTTTTGTGTCATTTTTAGTTAATTGGGTATACAAGAATGAGTTGTTTAAAGAGTTTCCTTGAAATACAACCAAGCAACTCCTTTTTTAGCTGGACCCTTTCTATCTTTCAATATTTAGAATATTATTGGATGCCAATCACGGATCATTAAATTAAACTTCGTGCCGGACAAACTATCATATTTATTACTTTACTTAATCATGGTTAAACGATACATTCTCACTTTAGTTTTCAATTTCTAAAATTAAAATACTTTGGTTTGATGAAAACACCGCAACCAGATAATTACTTAGCATAAAAGAATGATTAGTTTGATGTTTACCATGCCTACCCATATACAATAGTCGTTATGCTTATCGATTGACTTTTATTCGCTAGTACTATTTGTTAAGTTTTCGTGGATGCAAAAACACTATTGTATGTTATCTTTTGATTTGATCATTCATAAATATGATAATTGAGTGATGGTTCACAAGTACGTGGATATATCCTGACTATTTTAATGTACTTTCTTAGTTTTATGGAGAATCCAACAGTGAGGCGATAGTTTTCTTTAAAAGAAATCGTGACAAAATTGTCTCAGGAAAACTTACCGATTCAGACCTCAAAAAAAATACTCCAGCTAAATTAATTAATAGTAACGGTTGGAAACTTCATCAATGAAATTGTCGGTTAGAATTTAAAAGACGAGAGGCAATATCCTCTTCTTGTACTTGCTTTGTACTTTTTCTAGAGGCTATGGCCTTTCGTTTTTAGCCACAGTAACTTCAACACAACGCTCTTTTTTATTCAATAACCAAATAAAGATTCCAATAGACAAAAGTACCTAGGTATGACTACCTTGTCTCTGCTCTTTTTATTTATAAATGGAAATCTTATCTTTATTTTTTGAAAAATAACCAATGATAAAAAAGCAAGCGTATTCGTTTACATTTCAATAATTAAGAAATCACAATTGAGGCGGTAGATTAAAAGTCACTATCCAATTAAATCCTTGTTCTTTCCTCCACTAATTTAGGAGAAATCGCTTTTACAGTCTATTATAATATTTTTTAAAATTACATAATACTAGTTTTTTTTTTATAGGAAATCAGTAAATAAACACGTGAGATCTATTCCCATGGAGATATTTTTTAAAATTACATTTTGTTGTATTCAAAGTTGTAACTAGTTATAGGAAATCATTTCTTCTGCTTACTATGTGAAAAAGTCAGAAGGGTATTCCCTTTTGAGGCATCACTAATCAACGAAATTAAACTAAACTTTCATTTACTCAAGTATTAGGCTAAAGAAACGTTTTGTATAATGTGGCCTAGTGATAAATAAAGAGTGTTGAGATCATAGTTCTTCGATTTAAACAGAAGTAAAAAAGCATTAAGTGATTTTTTTCTAACCATTCAAGTTTTGGTGAACAAATCTAATTATTGGGTACCCGAATTGTGGAGGTAGAGCAAGTACCTCGAAATCAGTCGAAGTGTGAACAAGCCAACTTGGGCTCCACAATTATTAAAAAAAAAATGTTTACTCATATAATCACGAAAACTAGCAGATACAAAATGGGCATCCTGGTCATTTCATTCTGGTATGTCCACTCACCTCGTCCTTTTTTTTTTTTTTTGGTGAGTTGTATTAAATGACCACTCACATTATAACACAAATGTACATCTAAGTCTAGAGCAAGTACACATTAAGTAAAAATGGTCCCCATAAAGCAGTTGGATTTGTGGAAGGGTCACACTCAACTTTGTTTTTTCACAGCAATGGGCTGGCCACATTCGGACCGTAACTTACAACTTTTAAAAGCCCAACTACTTTGGTAGTGTAAAATATCTGCACACCTAATTGACCCCTATTGCCTCAAAATTGATGATCCCTGTAGACACACACACACATTGTAGACAAAGCATGCATCCCTGCAAAATTCTTATTTATTTCATTGCGTCTTTTTCCTCTTCGCCGCTCAATTAATTATAACACATGCAGTGTATCAACAGCTCTGGCGAACATTATGGAGTTGAAGTGGATCTAGGACGGATTCAATAGATTTCTGCCTTGTTTTGAATATCTTAGTTCCTAATTCTGTCTTTCCTGTTATGCTTACATATCCATCTTAATATTTCTATTTTTGCTACTTTTATCTTCTGAACGTGTGAGTTCTTGACCGATCACTGTTAAGTTTGTGGGCCTGACTACGGAGGTTGCAGTGGCACCCTAAAAAACTCTAGGTTTAAGGTTTTTTGACAACCGATATAAACTTGGCTTTTTTGTTGTATTCAGTAATCATCTTTTATTGAAAGAAAAAAAAAAGTTGTGATTGACCGTGTATTTTCTTGCCCTTGAGAGTTTCCCATGTAAATTGTATGTTCTTTCATTTTCATTATTAATTGTTTTCTCACAACCAGCCCTCTACCTCATACAACATAACATAGCTAGTCGAACAAGGCCACTTTATTAAACTTACCTTTAAGTCTTCCTGACACATTCAATTTTTAACACACAAGACGCCGGATATGAATTTCCATTGCATCCACCCCACTCCAATACGATGTGCGCGCATCATCTTTAATCTCTTCACTTCTTGGGTTATTGATCAAGATACTTGAAGTTTCTTCTCAGAGAGATGACTTGTGTATCAATTTTGATTTTCACATCTGCCACGTGAGTTACGTATCACTGGACTTACATTCTTAATACTCTATCTTAGACCTGCTCAAACTGAGTCTAAAAGGGTTAATGTCATACATTTAAATTACAAAAGTTATTTATTTATTACTAGTAAACATAAGAAATACGTTTGAATAGTACATGAATGGCTCACCTCTGTTCTTACGAGACCCGGCCAACTCAGTCAATCTCCAGGTCCCTAATGAACGAGTCATTCACTTTTGTTTGATCAACCAATGGCTATAATGACCCTCGCGAATTGCTGACGTCAATCGATGACTGAAATGACTTTCAACGAAAGATTGCCTAATGATCTCTTCTGGATTCCATCTCACTCTCTTTCGGTCCGAAGCCGATAGGAAGTGAAAGTCGCTGAGGTAAGTTACAGTGGCGGAGCCATTCAACCGAACACCCTTCATCGAAAAATTATACCGTGTAAACATGTCAATTATTACATATTACAGACATACATTACATATTCAACACCCTTAATATATAAATTATATGAATTCGAACACCCTTAATAAAATTTCTAGCCCGCCACTGATCACTAAACACAACTTTTGGGGGCAAAACATGGTCAAACGTGTTCCTAGCTAAGCCTAAAATACATCTAGAAATCACTAATATTTACAAGAGATGGTTATTGTATCCCACTATTAGGCAAATATATTGACTTTAGAGAAACAGAGAGGAATAATTAATAACAGGAAACAAAAAAAAAAAAAAAAAGACAATGACTAAGTCCCCACGTTATAAAATAAAATCCAACTGATCAATCTTGCGAGTCTTCTTTCTTTCTATTTTCAAAATTAAAAAAAATCTTCGTCAAGTGGTGATATTTTCGTTGCAAAACAGCTGGATCTCAAAGGTGATCAGTGATCACGGCGTGCTACATGGGTTGATTTGTAATCTTTCTTTCTCTTAAAAAAAAAAAGATACATATATATATATATATGAAAGGAGGTGCTATAGTTAGCGCTTAGCACGCACTACTGTTCATATGACAATCGACATAAGATTTTCTACCAAAGAGGAAAAAATGGGTTCTTCCACTTGTAGACAAAAGTTATTTATTTTTAAAATAAATTAATTTTTAACTTCATTATTTTTAATCTTTCTTGCTCAAAAATTTTATTAAAACACTCTCCGATTCGCTAATACCATAATACTATAATTAATAGTTACTGAAATATATAATTTATAAAGAAATTTTCCACTCTGACAAAATTACAAAAATAAAATAAAAATTATTATTCATGAAAAATGACTTTCATCCTACCAAACATGAACTTATTAATAGATTACTTTGTAAAGCATTTTTTCTCAATGTGCCGAAAAACCCCTTTTCAAGCTGATAAAATTTGTTATACATTTTCACTTTTCATCCCTTTTATATGATGATGCCATTTTCATTCTTGTGTTTTGGAGAGTAACACATAAAGTCTTCAACAATATGACGTTTATTATTTTTCACCTTTAAATAACATGCTTAACTTGCAATTTTAAGTCTTTAATTTTTCTCTCTCTCTTTCACAAAGCTTACATGAGAGTATAGAATGTTTTTTAGTTGATAAGTAGTGGCAATGACTCACGAGGTTACACAAAAATAAAATGAGCGGATAACTCAAAGATACAATAAGAATCACATTCTTAATTAAAATGGACTTAATGATGGTACATCCCCCAAGCCTAATGTGTATTTCGTCCATTATCATTCCAACAATTTATTAATTTGGAGTTTGCTGTCCTCTTTATATCTTCTCAATAATTAATGTTCATCGAATAATACTTTGTCACTTCACATAATTAAGTTGAGTTGCTAATTACAGACCTTAGTACCGTAACAGGTGAATTGATTTTTTCTGTAATAATTTACTCCCTCGGTGTCAAAAAGATTTGTCCCCAAATAAGTGTCACCCAAAAACTGCAAGACAAATTGGCAGGCGTTCCACCTATGCCCTTAACATTAAAGAAATATTCTTCTTTAATATGCTCAATTCTAAAAAAAGTCAAATAAATAGAGATAAAACTACGTATATATACATGTTAAGAAGAAATATTTCGAAACGTGACGATAGTTTTCCTTATTTACAAAACATTACGATATTTTACGAAACATGACGGATTTTCATATATTTTTTGTTTTTTATTTTATTTTCAAAAAATAATTTAAAAAATATATATATTTTAAATGTTTAAAAAAACAATTATATATATACAAAGGCTTAAAAAATTACCTCAAATTTTTGTGTATGAAATGTGTATGTGTAAGCGTTATTTTTAATAGAGTTTTTCATACACAAAATGTGAATGAAATTCTAAGTCTCGAGCGAGATAAACACATTTCATACATAAAAATTTGAGTGTAATGTTTAAGCCTTGATCGAGATATACACATTTCATACATTTTTCATACACAAGATTTGAGCGAATTTTTTAAGCCTTGAGCAAGATATACGCATTTCATACACAAAAATTTAAGCGATCATTTTAAGTCTTGAATGTTGTATCAAAGTTGTATACAATGTTATTGTAGTTATATTAATTTTAGAGAAATCTAACATGAACTTTATACATGAAAATGTGAATGAAATTCTAAGCCTTGAGCGAGATACAAATTTCATACCGTTTTCATACATATAATTTTGAGTGGATTGTTTAAGCCTTGAACGAGATATACACATTTCATACAGTTTTCATACCGTTTTCATACACTAAATTTTGAGCGAACTTTTTAAGTCTTGAACGAGATATACACATTTCATACATAAATTTTTTAGCCAAAAAAATATATATATATTTAAAATATATATATATATATATATATATTTAAAATATATATATATATATATATATTTTTTTTTTAAAAGTATGTTTGTTATAGGGTTTGCAAATAGAAAATTATCATCACGTTTCATAAATATTTCTCTTTAATATGTTTATATATATATAGTTTACCCTCTAATAAACTCTACATTATATTTATTGATTTATTAATGAGTGCAATTTTTGTTAAGGACTTATTTTGGGACGGAGAGAGCAGTACTTTTGTCTTACCCAACCAGCCTAATTGGCCTCTTTAAATCTCATTATTTGTCTGGTACTGTTAGTTAATGTCATGTCCCTTTCTTAAATTTTTGTGTGCACTTTGTAAATTTGTTCTTTTCGATCTCTAATAGACGCGAGTCAAATTTACAAAATAAAAATACAAAAACTAAATAGCCGTTCATTCGCACAATAGCCGCATATATAATATATGTATATTCATATAAAATAAGTTCATAACCGTGTAATTTCAGTGTATAATCTATGTATAACAGTTAGGAAAGTAAACTGTGAATTTGACCGGCTATTTGTTAAAGATCCCTTGAAGAATGAGCTTTCTATCATATACAAATACAAATATAATAAAAATAATTTTACACTATCACATTATCTAAAATATATTCATAAACCATTTATTAAAAAAAGTAAAATTATCACCTAAGGAAAGACAATATCAACATAATATTAATGTTAAATCCATTAAACAGTAGTGTAGTAAACTGTAGTTTTGCCCTTTCGTGGTATACTAGCGTTGATCTCCTTCGAGATCGAAAGAGAAATTATCAGCCACTAATTCATAAATACATTTATGAATTACTTAGTTATTTAGTGTTTAAAAAAAAAAAAAAAAAAAAAAACAACACCAAGAGACGATGAAGATTTGTCGCTTCAAAGGATTAAACAGTCGTTAATATAGTTTTATCCTAGTGGAAAAGTTGAGATCCCAAACCTTTTAACATTTGTGGGTTTATATATTCTTCCTAATAGCTGTATTTTATTAGTTTACCATTCGTGAGAACTGAGAAACTACAATTTATTTACATTATATTTTGAAAAAGTTGTAACTCTATTGTTATCATTGAAATAGTAGATAATAGTAGTACTGCAATAAAAATAAAAAAATTGAGCAAATTTATAAAATAACCTCTAAACCATGGCCTTTCATGAGCATAGTCTTTGAGAGAATTGAATAATAATGTGTCAAGCTCTAGAAACGAATGCCAAAAAAAAAAAAAAATGATATTCCATTGATCATAATTTTTTTTCTTTAGTCCAAAACTTTAATTTATTGTTAGTAATTTAGTATCCTGTTGAATCTATATGGACCCCTTGACTGTACTATCGTTAAAAACAGATTTTATTTTTAAAAAAAAAAGAAGAAGAGGAATTAACATGAACCTTTAGTATATTCCTAAAGTTGGGTAAACATGCAAATATAACTAGTGTAAGCCATTTTTCCTTCCTTTTTTTTTTTTTTTTTTTTTTAATTTTTTTTTTAACTTTGCCTTTATGCTCTGTTTCGAATCTAATACATGGAGTATAAACCAAGAAGGAGAACTGACAGTAAAGCATAAAAAATATTCTTTTTGGTTTCCAACTCGGTATTCGATAGTTACTTTGGGTCCGATTAATTTGATTTCGTGTCGGAAAGCCTCACTTTGGATAGTAAGATAATTCTTATCAAAGGTAATTTCATTCTCGAGCCCATGGGTGGAGTCACTTTAGGCGAAGGGTGGTCAGGTGCACACCATTCGCCGGAAAAATACACGATATACATAGGTTTAATGTTCGCTATTATGAGTACATATTTAATTTTGCACACCCTTCGCCTAATTCCTGGCTCCACCACTGCTCAAGCCCAGACTCGAAACTTTTTATTAAAGATGAACGAGTAGTTACCACCCACCATAATCTTTCATGGTAAAAGATAATATATTGCATAAATCAAATTTTAATCTTATTTGGACTGGGGATTTTTTCCAGGAAGAAAAGTAAGGGAAACAGACCATCTTTTTCTTCTTTTGACTTTAATAGATGAATAGTGTGACTCTTGTTTTGACTAACTTGAAGATGTATGCACTAATAAATTCCATATTCTTCAATCTCTGTGGTCTCTCGTACATTGTTATACTCGTTTTCGTCTATAAATTTTAACTTTTACATTAATGTAAACGGTAAAAAAATCATAATATTTATCCATTATTTAGCGTCAGCAAATGCAAACATGCTTATAAAATAGAGTTATTACACCTTCATGTTGACATTGAGGGTTAAAGCTTATACTTATAGGTTGCAATTTAATAAGATCTAATACACACTTTGTAATTATAAGAATTAGGTGTAAGGTTCAAATCTTATTAACAACTTATCTTATCTCTCTTCTTCTGGTTCATTCATCGCGAGTCGGTTTTTCTTCAAAAATAAATAAACAAATAAAAATAGTATATAATTGTAAAAATGTGCTCGGTGAGTGCCTCAGTAAGAGCCCGTTTGAATTGGCTTATAATTGCTTATAAGTTGTTTTCAGCTTTTTAGAGTGTTTGACTGACCAACTTAAAGTCATTTTGTGATTGAAATAAACCCAAAAAAATAATTGAGCCCGTTTGGCTTAGCTTACCTAAAGCAGCTTATAAGCTGAAAACAGCTTATAAGTTGCTTTTTTTAAGTCCATCCAAACAGGCTCTAAATATGGGTTGAAAATAATACAAAGAGAATAAAAATAACTTTAGTGTTGTTTAATAAAACAGGGTAATTATTTATCCAAGTCTTGGTAGACAAAATAACTCAATATCCTCGTGAAATTAGTCGAGTAGTGGGTAAGTTGGGTTGGATTAAAAGTATGCAGTCAAATTTCTCTATAACAACATGTCACTATAATGGCCAAATTTTTTCGGAGCAAACTTTTCATGTTATGTTATAATTATATGTTCTAGTATATAATAAGTAATAAGTATTTTATCTATGATAGCTACTGTCCCTTTGCAAACTGCTTCATCATGGCTTAGTCGCTTTTGTTATTTTCATTTCCATATCACTTTGAATTTCTTGGTCATATCTGACCTCTTTTTATGCTTTCTATTGAGCCGAGGGTCTTTCAGAAATAGCCGTCCTACCTTGGTAGGAGTAAAGTCTGTGTACATGTGTACACTCTACCCTCCCCAGACCCCACGTTGTGGGATTTCACTGGGTTGTTGTTGTTTGTTGTTGTTGTATATAATAAGTAATAACATTTCGCTGTAACAATAACAACAACATACTCAGTGTAATTCCACAATGGGGCTCTGGGAGGGTAGGATGTATGTAGACCTTACGTCTATCTTTCGTGGGATAGAGAGATTGTTTCCGATAGATCCTCGATTAAAAAAAAAATGTATCCGATGCAGAAATGTAGAAAAGGAAAAGAGACAACAAAGCCTCAAATGGACAAAACAAATGTAGTAACAGACAACATTTCGCTACAGCAACAACAATATATCAGAACAAACGATATTGTTACAGAGAGATTTAACCGTAACAACTTTGAAGAAAAGCCAAAGCTTGAGCCAATAGAAATGCATAAACAGTTTAATCCACCATATCCACTAGATATTACTAAATCAAATATAACTGCAGCGTATAGTCTGGTATAAATTTTAAAATTATCCATTATCACAGCATACCATTTGTCCTCAAAAAAACACACATAACCCCACCTTAAAACCCAATTAAAAAACGTTTACTGTGTTTTCCGGCAAAATAATAATAACAAAGCTGCATTTCCCAAAAACTCCCTAACAAACACAGCTACTTCACAACTCACCACACGACATCATCATCTTCTTCTTCTTCCTCTTTACCCCATTACAATGGTCTCTTCTTCTTCTTTAACTCTCTAAATAATCATCCACCATATCATTAGATCTGTACAACAAACAACCCCTTTTCCAATATTGTCCGATCTCCCCCATTTTCCCAAAATCCCCGCACACCAACTGTTTGTGTAATTGTCCCTTTGAAAGAAAACACAATACTCATAGAATCATTTGAACTTAAAACCCCCCCAGTTGGATTAAGCTGGAGATAATTGTGGGTCATTTTCATTACCCATTAGATCCGAAAAAAAACCCACTTTCAATACTGTTTGATTTCCCCATTTTCCCAAGAAACGCACACCAGGTGTTTGTGAAATTGCTCCTTTGAAAGAAAATACGGTACTCATAGAATCATTTGAACTTAAAACCCCCAGTTGGATTAAGCTGGAGATAATTGTGGGTCATTTTCATTACCCATTAGATCTGAACAAAGACCCACTTTCAATACTGTTGGATTTCACCATTTTCCCAAAAAACGCACACCAGGTGTTTGTGAAATTGCTCCTTTGAAAGAAATACGGTACTCATAGAATCATTTGAACTTAAAACCCCCAGTTGGAGCAATTGTGGGGCATTTGATTACCCATTAGATCTGAAGAAAACCAACATTGGACTTGTCTGATTACCCCAAAACGCACAGCAACTGTTTGTGAAATTGATCCTTTGAAAAAAAAAAAAAAAAAAGAAACTCGAAATCCCCAGTTGGATTAAGCTGGGGGTAATTGTGGGGCCTTTTATTGAAGTTCTTTAATCACGCATTAGATCTGAAGAAAACCCACATTTCAATACTGTCTGTTTTTCCAATTTTCCCAGTTTCCCAAAACGCACACCAGGTGTTTGTGAAATTGCTCCATTGAAGAAAACACAGTTTGAAACCCCCAGTTGGACTATTAAGCTGGGGGTAATTGTGGGTCATTTTAATCATTTCCCTAATGGGAATGCCCGTAAGACGATGAGCAAAACTACAACATACCAAGAAGAAGAATTTCACGACTCTCTTGACCGTTTACTATCATCAACTAACACTTCTTGTTCTTCATCTCCTTCTTCAGATAACGAAGAAGACGATTTAAAAGATCTTAATTTCAACTTTGGTCCCCCAAGTTATGATGTTTGGATCTCTGAACCCTCATCTGTTGAAGAACGACGTATTCGTTTACTCAGTCAAATGGGTCTTACCCGTGACCCGACCCGACACAGACCTTCGCTTTCATACTCTGCTGCTGCTGACTATGATGCTTATGATAGACCTGAGGGTATTTTTGGCAGATCGGTTTCAGCAAATCATTTGAAGTGTGGTGAGGGTATTTCTAATAGTATTATTAATTCTGAAATTAGTAGTGTTTGTGGGATGGGACGATCAAAATCGGATAGTGATCGTAATTCCTCGAATAATTGTTGTTGTTGTTGTTCGAATTCAGTTCGTAAAGATACTGAAATTGTTTCCATGAATTCTAGTTCCTTGTCATCAGTACAAGTAAATAAGGTCAATGGGGTTGGGGTTGATGGTATAGTTGTAAATAATAACCGAAATCGTAGTAAAAGTCTCAGCGAGGATCTATTGCGTAATGGCAATGGATCCCCGAAAAAGCCACCCACAGGAAAGACGAAAACTGATGTGCACAATAATGAGGTGGAGGAACGGTTGGAATCTAACGGAGATCTTGGAATTGAAGAGCAAGTGTGTACAATAAAGAGTCTTGATGATGGGAAGGAGTTTGTTGTTAAGGAGATTAAGGAAGACGGGACGTTGAAAAAAGTCAAGGAGGTGGGTACAGGAAGGCAGTTGACCATGGAAGAGTTTGAGATGTGTGTTGGGACTTCACCAATTGTTCAAGAACTAATGAGAAGGCAGAATGTAGAGGATGGGAATAAGGATAATTTGGATTGTAATACAAATGAGGATGGTGAAACTGGACCCAAGTCGAAGAAGAAGGGAAGTTGGTTGAAGAGTATCAAAAATGTGGCTGGTGCTATGACAGGTTATAAGGAGCGGCGGAGCAGTGATGAGAGGGATACATCATCTGAGAAAGGTGGCAGAAGGTCGAGCTCAGCAACGGATGATAGTCAAGATGCTTCTTTTCATGGGCCTGAAAGAGTACGGGTTCGACAGTACGGGAAGTCGTGCAAAGAACTTACAGCACTGTATAAGAGCCAAGAGATACTGGCACATAATGGGGCTATTTGGACCATCAAATTTAGTTTGGACGGGAAGTATCTCGCTAGTGCTGGTGAGGACTGTGTAATACATGTCTGGCAGGTTACTGAATCAGAGAGGAAGGGTGACCTATTGCTGGATAAACCAGAAGATGGGAATTTAAATCTCTTGCTTTTGGCGAATGTGTCTCCCGAGCCAACTACAATGTCACCAAATGATGGCCACCCGGAGAAGAAAAGAAGAGGAAGGTTGTCTATAAGTCGAAAATCAGCGAGCTTTGACCATGTTTTGGTACCAGAGACTGTTTTCGCACTTTCAGAAAAGCCTATCTGTTCATTTCAGGGCCATGTGGATGATGTGCTTGACCTCTCATGGTCCAAGTCCCAGGTTAGCTGGCACTCTTTATTTTTATCTTGGACACTTTCTGGACCCTTGATTTCCCTACAAAAGAATTAAGCTTTTTTCACATTCCTTGATGTTAAACATTTCGCCAATGTGAATATGCCAATGTGAAGTCGTATGTACCTTGTCAAATATCTTTTGATACTACCTATCAAATAACAATATATTTGAACAGTTAAGTCCATATGAGTACATGTCTTATAATAGATGAGAAGTGGAAGCTGAAATTTGAATTCTAACAGAATAGAGATGATTCTTTTGGTCAGATGGCAGATAGTGTTTATATTTTATCGATTAACGTGTTCCACTTACCTTCTATCCCCCCCGAGAATCGGTAAAATTTATTAAGACTTGCAATCCATTTGCTACTGGTTCAAGTTGACAAATAAATATTCAGGGTTAAAGTTGTGTGCTGAAAAATAGATTTCTGTCATTGCGGATCTACAGTATGCAACATCTTTTACTTTACTATGAAAGAGTTGCTGAAGGTATACGAGGGTTGATTCTTCTTGTGGTCTAACAGAATGATATCACGAGTTACTTCGTCTGTGAGTACACAAGAAAACGAAATGAAGAGTTGTTTAATCTCTTTACAAGATGATAGACAGTGGCCGGGCTCTACACTAGATGCCAATCTATTTGCCTGGAGCTGTATGAGCTTGTTAACGAGTACAAGTTGTGCTTCTTATCTGACCCCTTCAGTTGGAGGGGAAAAAAGTAACCCTATCTTTTATTATAGTTGCTTTGTCTCACCCATTTGTAAAAGATTGATACCAAATAGCAGACTACCAAACCTTGATTCTATCCACCCATAATTCAGTATCTCATGTTAAGCTTTCCCAAGTTGACTGCCAGTTAGCACCTTTTCAGTTACTAGTTTCTTCCTTGTTTATGACATGAGCGAATATCTTGTAATGAGAATAAATGGCGGTATTCTAATGGACAGAAGGGTTGATCTGGCTGGTATTTATATCAAATGGGTTATGCTGTTGTGGCTTGTGCTTGTCTTTTTTTTTTTTTTTTTTTTTTTTTTCCGCTTACATTAGCTCACACCTTTTAAATTAAATTGTATAGAGAAATCTGGCATATTTGGATTGATACAATAGAACCACTTACTTTGCACCAGTTTCTTCCTCGGTTCTGAGAATATTATCCAGATGACAATAACCGTTAAAAAATATAGATACTTTTATCGGGATAGCAGTTGTATCGTTATAGATGCTGGATGATTCTTAAAAGTTGCATAGTTCTTATAAAAAGGTGATTCGTTAAAGTTGAATAGTTTAATGGTTTTATAAAATGACTCCTGATATTTGTTCTGATTGGTGGGAACCCTTGAAACATCTGTTCCTGTTGGTTTCTAAATTTGGGTTGTTGGAGCCACAAGCCAATTATGTTCATTGGATTAATGAGCTAATTATTGTACTTTTTCTCTGATACATTCTATCACTTCACTTTCACAGCATTTGCTTTCATCGTCAATGGACAAAACAGTGCGGCTTTGGCATTTGTCTAGCAACTCTTGTTTGAAGGTCTTCTCACACAGTGATTATGGTATGTCTATCGACTCAAGCTCTCATTTTTTCACCCTTCTTTTCCCCTGGGAGAAGCTTTTTTAGTTTAATGAACATGACTGTTAGCTTTTGTTAAGAATTTCAAAAGAACAACAATGACCTAGAAATTACTTCAGATAGATGAACATGTAGGCCGGAACGTCTTCACTAATTGACTGATTTTAGTGTGCTCTTTGACTTGTTTTCTTTGATGCAGTAACCTGCATCCAGTTTAACCCTGTTGATGATAGATACTTTATCAGTGGGTCGCTGGATGCTAAGGTTCGCATATGGAGCATTCCCGAGAGGCAAGTTGTTGATTGGAATGATCTGCATGAGATGGTCACTGCCGCATGCTATACACCAGATGGTCAGGTGAGACTGGTAAACATAGTGCTTGCAGTGGTGTTATGTTGAACCAACAGGAAGATGATAAACGAGTACTACATTGCATCCTTCCAATTTAGTTGCCAATTTCTTTTTATTGTTGTTTGAAGGGTGCATTTGTTGGTTCATACAAGGGGAATTGTCGTCTCTACAACACATCAGGTTCGACTTGTTGTCCTTCGTGTTTCCTTGTTCCCCCTCCTTCTCATCCTGCTCTAGAGGAAAATTAAGCACTCTTGATGCTGATATTTTGTGCCTCTCTGTTTTCAGATAATAAACTGCAGCAAAAAGCTCAAATCAATCTGCAGAATAAGAAGAAGAAGGCTCACCAGAAGAAAATTACTGGCTTCCAGGTAATTCTTGATTGGCTGTTGTTAGATGAACTGGTTTTTGCCTTGGTTGAACTTTACTACCTCTTTTTCTCCACATATTGTTGTTCCAAAAAGTCAAGAATGCTTTCCCCCTCTCATGTTAACTGAAGATTATGGGGCATAATGTGTGTATTCACGCATTTCTTTCAAATAACTTCAAAGTAGCCAGTTCCTGGCTAACTCCAAATAGGAAGTAGGCGTTAATACGCAACAGATGGAATATTTGCTTTTGTCTGGATAAATTTACCTTTTGACCTTCGCAAATTCCTTAGTTGCTGATAATTTTAAATGTACAGTTTGTGCCAGGGAGTACATCAGAAGTGCTTGTAACATCTGCCGACTCAAGAATTCGGGTGGTTGATGCTGCTGATCTTGTTCACAAGTTCAAAGGTACATTGAAACTGCTATAATTACCTTATAAAGCTGGTCGGTTGCTGAATGGAGTTCATAGTGAGTCCCACTTGACCGATATGACAGTCTAAAGCTGGAAAATCAGGCCTTTTTTATAATTCAATTCCACCTTATGGACACAATTGCGATCGCACTGAACTTGTGATGGCTTGTAGAAGCTGCTGGGACTCCCACCTTGTGAAAGTGCTTGCACGTTTCTATTTAATGTTGAGTGTCTCATTCTTTGTTACTTTCCTCTGAAAAATCTGGGTGGCAAAGAATGGAAAACAGTAAAAAACTTATCTATATTTTTGTGTTTTTTTCTTAGTTTGATCAATTATAATTTGAAAATCTCATATGCTCCAACGATGATTAGTCATTTTCCATTTTAACAATCAAAAAAAGAAATTTCTATAAAACCAGACGGAAAAACATGATGTAAGAAGGCAAGAGAGAGAACACTGAATGGAGAATGCTAGATTTTCAATTTCTTACATTATCCGGCTCCATAGCTGTTCTGAAGAGATAGCGAGTTATTAATTAAAGTTACAGCATAGCTTTATGTTAAAGATACTATTTATCTACATAAATAATGGGTATTGTAGGGGATAATAATTAATTAATTAATAATGGATGTTAGTACTGTAGCTCATTGTATTGGGAAGATGTACAAGATTTAATAACTAAAGTACTGAACTATGTAGGACAGTTATGGCATACTCTGCAAGTCTAGATGCTTTTGCTTCATGATTTGTGTCAATCATTGCTTTAAATTGAAAAAGAAAGTTGTCAGTTTATTGGTCTTTACCTGTTTGAAATATTGAATTGGGCTATAGATACTATAAGGATGAATTGTGCTCAAATTCGAAATTGTGTAGAAAAGATTAATAATTCTTTAGAACTTAATCAAAAGGATATATTGGGTTTAATAATTGCTCCGGACCCTACTAGTTAAGTATACTATAGTCGCTATCTAGTCTTTTTTCTTTATAATGCATAGTCGTTATCTAGTCTTCATTCTTCTGTGGTGCTGTGTGATCCTTATGTCCTTGTCATTCCTTTAAACTGAGTTTATAATAAACATTAAGGAACCAAATCCTTGGTCTTTTAGATATATTGGAATTGTGAGATGTTTGTCATCCTACACATTTTTTCAGTTTTAATCCCCCTTTCCCCGCTATCCTAGTAACTGAGTGAGTACCACCTATGACAGGTTTTCACAACACAAACAGCCAAATCTCAGCTTCTGTGTCTGCTGATGGTAGATATGTGGTCTGTGCCAGTGAGGACTCGCATGTCTATATCTGGAAACATGAAGGTGATTCTCGGCCAAGCAGGAATAGAGGTGTTACCATTACGCAGTCATATGAGCATTTCCATTGTCAAGATGTTTCAATGGCCATTCCTTGGCCTGGCATATCCGATAATTTGAGATTTCCCGGTTCCTCATTTGGGGAGGAACAAAATGGTCATGCTGATCGTATCGATGAGGCGTCCACTGCCAACCATCCGCCAACACCCATTGAAGAGAATGGCACTGAGTGCTCACCGCTAGTATCTGGCTGTAGTAACAGTCCTCTTCATGGGACTTTAAGTAGCGCCATGAACAGCTACTTCTTTGATAAATTCTCAGCAACATGGCCCGAGGAAAAACTCTTGTTAGCTACTAAAAATCGTAGCCCTCGTGTCAGTATAGATGCTAGTGTTGACTACTCCAACGGTTTAAACCAGTCCAAGTCTGCCTGGGGTTTGGTCATTGTAACCGCAGGTCGAAGAGGAGAAATCAGGACTTTCCAAAATTTTGGACTACCAATCAGAATATAGAGGACCAAACAGGAAGTCTCGGAGAGTTGATATGATCGCGATTCCACGATATATGCTGCTACAGCCAAAGTTTGCGAATTTTGTACAGATATTGGTGAGATTTGTAATATTAGTGATTTTTCTTTGTTCTTGTGATAGTGCCAGTGTATCTGGGACTATAATAGGAGTCTGCCTGATTAGGCACTGTGAAGGGGACAAAATGGGAGGTGGGGGGGGGGGTGGGGAATAGTAGATTTATCAGGATATGGGGATAATATAGAAGCCCAAAAAAAAAAAAAAAGGGCTACACCTTTGGTTAGAAACCGATGGTTTTTCTGTAATCGGCAATTGTAGAGTTGAGAATTGTGAAAGTGTTTATTGAAATGAAACAAAATTCTTTGAGATTCATTCAACTTCAAGCTGGCTATGTATACAAAAAAGTCCTGGAGCTAGAAGTTAATGAATTACAACTCTTGTTCATCCATTGGTAAAAATATAGAGAAATGTATGTTAATTATGTAGTCATTCTTCGTTATTAAGATTGTCTGCCCCTCTTTTCCGCCCATTTTCTCTGTTGGCTTTGCTTTTCTTGTAGCTGGTGCGTAATGCCTCTTTTGATGTGCTTGCTTTGAGCTTAGAATGCCTATTATTTAGTGCTAGTGGCTTATCACCATAAGGTCACCCGCTCAATGATTACTAGGTCGCAGGAACCAGAAGCTAAAAGAGATCCTTAAAAACTTGTTTCGGGGAATTGGCCAGACTGGGTCATTTCTCTAGAACCATAGCTAAAGGGTCGAGGAAAGAGCCAGACCGTGTCATTTCTCTAGAACAATAGCTAAAGGTCTTACTCCACTTGGATTTGGAACCTACATGCTAATACTCACGATTACTCCACTTGGATTTGGAACCTACATGCTAATACTCACGATTTCGAGGATTTCGATAGGGTCGACGTCCTGATCGGGAGCCCCAATCGTGTCTTTGGTACTTCAGTAGACATTACTATCGGGGCTTAAATGGTACACGTCCCTGCCTGAAAGCCCCGTTCATCTTTGGCCCCTGCCTGGAGATGTCTCTGCCTGCGAGCCCCGTTCATCTTTGGTACACGTCCCTGCCTGAGAGCCCCGTTCATCTTTGGCCCCTGCCGCGTGGGAGCGCTGTTCATCTTTGCTCAGTAGATGCTATGCACCGTTCATCTTTGGTACTTTCAGTAGACGCTATTATCGGAACAACTTCTACATAAGCTCCCACTTGTGAAATTGAAAAAGAAAGTTTAGATGGTATAGCATGATGAGACATACTTTAATTTATCAAGGGTGAACCCAGAAAAAAGTACTAGTACGATAGAATATAGAAGTACTGCAAATGGGGAAGAAACAACAATAAGCAAAAAAATCAAAAGAAAAACGTACGAAAGGAATGAAGATGTTAAACAGAAAGCAAGACAACATTATCTTTTAAATAAACGATTACAATTACATCAGTTCCCTTTACTTTATTTCAACACACTAGCAGAAAAACACACATAAAACATCAAAAGCATACTTAGGTACAAGACTATGTTCCTTGCTTGTTCTCAAAGTCTTAGATTTCATAAGCAGGGAACCTAGACTCAGATGGTTCAACAAGATCCAAAAATAGGTAAGCCATTCCTCCAATGCCTTCAAACAAGGAGAAAGGATGATCACCCCGGTGCATAATACCCTCAGAGATAAAAGTATGAGCTCTGTCATGTAGAAAACAAGCAAATGCTTTTGCCTTGTACAAGTACTCCTCTTTGCCCGTTAATCGATAAAGTGAAAGAAAAACATAGGCATTTCCACTTATTCCATGACATATCCCAATTCGTTTAAGCAAACCCCGCTTCCACACAACCTCCCCTGCTTCTCTGGCTGCTTCCAGAAAGTCCTCATCACCAAAAACCTGAAAACAATATTATCGAGCTTTCAAAAATAACACCTTATAGCCAGGGACGAAGTTATGTATATATTTGGGTCACGTGAACAAAACTCGATATATTATGTGTATAATTCTGAAAATATGTCTAATATTAACGGAAGGAAACAACACTACACTTGGTCCCAAACAAACTAGAATCGGCTATATGAATCTTCACTATTCCATTTAAGATCAACTCATATCGTATTATGAGGATTCGTCACGACAATATTAATAAGTTTTATGCTGGTTGTCTGGATTCATCATGACAATATTAATAAGTTTTATGGTGGTTGTCAACCTACCGCAACCCTCCTCCTTTATCCGGGTTTGAGATAGTGGCGGTGTCAGGATTTCAAAATATAAAAAAATAAACATACGAAGAAGCCTAAGGGGTTCAACATTTACTATATATACATAAAAAATAATTTTAACCTTGTAAAAACAGTATTTTGTTCCGCTAAGGGGTTCGGATGCTCTATGTGGCTCCGCCACTGGTTTGAGACTGGAAATGTGACACGCACACACAACCGAAGTCGGACTGCTATATTTTAAAAAAATGAAATACAAATTTTTAAAATGAATTAAAACAAAAATGATTACTGGCTGATATCTGATATCCAATCCCATATTTTCTGAATAGTTCAAACAGAATGCAGTTACTTTAATATGACAGAAAATATTTTTGTAACTATGGTGTTGAGAAAAGGACATAAATGGTCTCTTAACTATGAGAGTAGGTTCAAAATAGTCCCCTAACTATGACTTAATAGTTTTGATCCTTTAAGTTTGCCACAAGTGGACAAAAATTGCCCCTTAACTATGACGGTTGGTTAAAAATAATCCCTTAAGTATGCACTTAACAGTTTTGGTCCTTTAAGTTCGCCAAAAGTTAAAACTTTTAGTCTCTAACAAAATATTCATCGAACTCTGTTTGTTAGATTTGATGAGAACTATGAATTTTTTTTTTTAGCGAGAACTCACTTTAAGAGTGTGCGCATTACTAAAGAAAAGGCCAGATACCTCGGAACAAAACCGATGGACGTTAGTCGTTATAGGGAAAACCAAGAAAAAACCAACAAACTTTAATGTTAGAAAATAGGGTCTCGGAACACAAAGACTGACGAACTTTGTCGATTAAAATTGAGGTAGTCCATCGGCTAAGTAAAATACACTAGACTTTAGAAATAACAGAAACTACAAAAAATGTCACTACTAAAAACAAGCGAAAAATGACAAACGGAAACTGATGGATAAAATCGAGGGACCCATTTTTTATTTTTTTTATTTTATTGTTTTTACGAAAACTCGGTTATTTTCGACGGAAAATGCACGCAAACTATTTTTTTTTTAAAAAAAGAATCATTATAATGGAAGTATTTATATTTATACCGAGTATTCAGTAAAAACAAGTCTAGTATATTTTACTTAGCCGATTGACTCCCTCGATTTTAATCCACAGAGCCTGTCGATCTTTGTGTTCCGAGACACTATTATCTAACATTATCAAGTCTGTAGATTTTTCCTCAATTTTTTCCGTATAATCGATTGACATTTGTCGATTTTGTTTCGAGGTATTTGACATTTTCTTTAGTAATGTGTACCTCTTAAAGTGAGTTCTCGCTAGTTTTTTCCTTTTTTCGTAGTTCTCGTCAAATCTAGCAAACAGAGATCGTTTTATTGGAGAATAAAAGTGTTAACTTTTGGCGAACTAAAAGGACCGAAACTGTTAAGTGCATACTTAAGCGACTATTTTTAACCAACCCCCTTAATTAAGGGACCATTTTTGTTAACTTGTGACAAATTTAAAGGACCAAAACTGTTAAATGCATAGTTAAGGGACTATTTTGAACCTACTCTCATAGTTAAAGAACCATTTATGTACTTTTCTCCTATAGTGTTATAAGGGTGTAAAGTTTAGTTACTTTAGTGTGATCAAAAAATAATTCTATAACTTATTAAATGTTATAGCGAGTAAAACTCAATTATTATACGTGAAGAAAAAAGGTAAAGATGCTATGTTAATAATTGCAGTTATGTGCTCGTGGAAGATAGCAAGTACTAGTGAAAATAGTTGAGGTTCCCGTAGGCTAGTCCGAACACCACAGTGATCTAAAAGCAAGACTTCTTTTTCTTCTAATACACTTACCTTAGCTGCTTTGGCAAGGGTAAGAGCAACGCCAGGAGCACCATGACACCAATGGACAAGTTCATCCCGTTCATCTCCTTCACTAGTACGATAATTTCCGCTTGAAAATCGATTCTTGATCATGTACCTTAATGTTGCCTTGACATCTTCAATCTCATCTTCTTTCAGTTCCATGTCCAGTAAAACATTCATAACACCAGCTAATCCATGAGCTGCTCCCCAGTACCTTTTCCCCCTCGACTCGTACATTAAAGGGGATTTGAGGTTTTCTAATTTAGACACTTTTCTACCTGACTTGATGAGTTCATTCACAATTGCTCTCTGTGAACAAAATTTGAATACCAATTTTTAGTAATGCTTTTTATTAATTAAGGTATTGAGCAGTTAAATTTGCTAATAAATGTTTTTACCATTTGGGAGATGGATATTGTGCCTTTGCCAAGATGTTTATTTAAGAAAGAACATGACCATAAGTACCCTGCTCTGCCATAGAACAAGTCGTCTGGAAGATCTATTGGAAGTTTAATCTGGAAAACATCAAAGGGCAAGTACTCAGGAACAGAAACGCGGAACAAGTAATTTTTTACACGGAACATAAAAATATGAGTATATAATACATGTGCAAAGAGTTTACGGGCGGATCTACCAGGAGTAGAATCTAGGGGGCTCGAGGGCATTCACTCGAACGCTCTTTAGCAAAAATATTTACACAATTCAAAATTCACCTTGAGGTTCTAAGATCACGTGTCACCATTAGGTCAATTTAACTGTTGTGGCAGTTAATCTATCTTGAAAATATATCAAATCAAATTTTTCATTTTAAGGAGGTTTATCTGTTGATATCTTTGAATGACATGATAGGACGGTATATTAACTGAAAATAACCAAAATTTGAACAAACAGAAAGGTAGTGAACTCAGAGGTGACAAATATGAGTACTTTATATGCTTATCAAATTTAAATCCTAAATTCGCCTCTAACTTAAAAATTAATTTGCACCACATTATCAATATTGCAAAGAGAAAAAATGTTTGAATACCTCCTTGAATTTTGTCAGATAGTGTTCAAATAACTGATCATCACCACTGTTCTTTGCAGCAACAGCACCAAGAGCATAAATACCTGCATGGCCGCCTATAAATGTAGGTGGTCTGCACATTTTTATTTCTGAATATTGTTAGTGATCCATAGATAACTAGTTCTAAAAATCCACAGATAATTATGTTTCTTGCTAACGTAATGTGAGTTAAGCTGTAAGCAGAGGCGGATCTAAGATTTAAACTTTTGGGGTTCAACCTTTTAAAATTTTTAGGATTGAACTATTATATTTCTAAAGTTATGGGTTCATATCTACTATTTATTGTAAATTTAATAAATTTTTACATATAAATTTATACACCGCATCGAAAATTTGGGATTCAATTGATCCCCAAATTATAATGCTCCATCCGCCCCTGGATGTAAGAACCTGAATATGTTGATTCTAAAAATCCACACATAATTATGTTTCTTGCTAACGTAATATGAGTTAAGCAGAATATATTGAAAATGCAAATAGATTCAATTAAGTTAGGATCGCTCTTATTTAAGTTCCCATTTTAATTAAATTAAGAAAGCACAATAAAAACGAGATAGGGAGGG
Source organism: Lycium barbarum (assembly GCF_019175385.1). Classification (NCBI taxonomy): domain Eukaryota; kingdom Viridiplantae; phylum Streptophyta; class Magnoliopsida; order Solanales; family Solanaceae; genus Lycium; species Lycium barbarum. The sequence goes on from NC_083347.1 coordinate 5,912,716, forward strand.
GTAGTTTTTATTTCCTCTTTAACTTGGTAAAGGCAGGTGTCTAATTTTCTGGTCTATCTCGTTTAAAAATTTAAATTGCTAGACATATCATATTTTTCTTTACTTAATAGTCTCCAATGTGCCCCTCGTATGCAGGGCTGATTCATATGTGAGAAATTATTAAAATTTTCAAGAGTACTAAATTTTTTGAACGCATAATTTCAAAAGGGTAACAGGTCCAGTGACAAGAGCCTATTCGCCTCTGAGCACACCTGCTCTAATACGATGATTAATTGTGGTCTTACTTAAAGCTTAAATTGTCAGAAAGAATATATTTTTATTTACTTAATTATGTAAAATCGGTGAGCAGAGTAGTTTAGACATACCCTGAACCACCACAAGCAGAATCACAAGACTGAATAATTTCAGAGCAAAGTGTAAGATCATCCTTGTTTCCAGTAACTTGGTATGATCTAAATAGCAAATAAGCAGTCCCTAAAGTGCCAGTGTAGAGCCTGTAGTCGTGTACTCGTCTTCCTTTAGCTGCCCATGTCTCCCTCACAACCTAATTAGGAAATAAACACATAAAGATTAAAGGCTGAAGTGCATGAGTATCCGATTTTGGGACTACCATTTAAGCCATATTCATAGTGCGTAAAAATTACAAGTCTAACCACTTCGGAACAACTTCAGAGTCAATTTTGCTGAACTTCAGTTATTTTTACCTCAACTTAATAGGGTTGAATTCCGTCATTTTTGTGTGAACTTCAATATTTTTGTGTGAAATTCATGCAACTCATGAACATCATAAAGTTGTTCAGGTGTGGATAGACGACGTACACAAAATATTGATACAGCTTAAATAGTGGTGTCCAAATAAGATGTTTGGTGAATTTTTTACTAAATTAATGTGTTTCATATGCAAAACCCATAAAAGAAACAAGAAGAGAGAAAAAACAATAATACTTCATCTTTGAGGTTGATAGCATCTTGCTTGAGCCTTTGAGAAATAGTGTCATAAGGAAGAGAAAGAAGCTTAGAGAGAGAGTCTTTTGCATGTTCAGGAGCCAATTCCTGAATTGAAAGGTCAGGCATTTCATTACGGTAGTAACGTTCTGCCATCTTTCAGTTTTTTTTTTTTTTTTTGGTCTAATTCGGTGACACTGAACTCAAAGTAGTATTTTGTAGAATGATGGTACCAGTTGAAAGATATATATATATACAGAAATCTTCAGGAGTTATCTAGATGATGAGATGCAATTTTTTTTGGGATAATTGTAGAAGCTAGTAGGATAAGCACAACAGGTGACAAGAATCTCTATTTTTTAAACGTATACATTGTATATGACTTGGCACTTCCCTGGCCACCGTGGCAACATTTAGCCATGCAGAAAGAAAAAGATGTAAAAAGAAATCGAAATAAAAAGAGAAACTATGTTGCAGTTGGGCAGTAGCTGATCAGTTTAAAGGATTTATTGTGTAAAGAATATTTACCTTATGATTAATATGGTAATGAAATTAAATCTGTTGCTGTAGATCTGACTTATTTTCTAGGTAATTAGTTCTAGTTATGAGGAGTAATCAGTTATATTAATGACAATGTATGATGTAAAAACTCATGTTCTGGACTCAACCGCTAAGGAAATTAAAAAAAAAAAAAAAAAAAAGATCGATCATCTTTGGGGATAGGTTCAAAATGGTATCGATCATCTTTGGGGATAGGTTCAAAATGGTACTTTAATATACTGTTGAGCAGTTCTAGTAGTTTAAATTTGTCAAAAGTAAGTACTTTCGTTAAAATATTTAACAAACTCTAATTAGATTTAACATAACAAACTTTGCCTAGATTTAACAGAAATAGAGAATAAAATAAGATTGGCATAATACATAAATATGCCCTCAAATTTGACCTTAACTAGAAAGTATGCCCTCCAATTTTAAGAGTGCACAAATAGACACCTCAATTTGTATAAAGTTAAACACGTAAACACAAATGCTTATGTGGCAATGACGTGACACATAAATTTGATGGTGTTTAAATGATCATTTTATAAGTTGAAGTATTTAACTGACAAAGCGGATACAAGTTGAGATGCCTACTTCTGCATATTCAAAGTTGGAGAGCATACTTACTTGCTGAGACCAAATTTGAGAGAATTTATTTATGTATTATGCCAATAAGATTTAACATGAACCTGCATTTGGAGTTGCATTTTTGTAGTTTCTCCCATTTTTAGTCTACTTTTGGAGTTCGGCGTAGCTTTTTGAAGATAAAGAGTTTCTTCTATACTAGTTTGGTAACTAGGCGTGCAAGAAATGAAAATAGAAAGCACAAGCTAATTCTACTTTCATAAAAGGCAGACAGACACATCCACATTACATAAAATATTTACATAGCTGGTTCTATAGCACATTCTGTATGTACTAAATTAGAGTTCATATGCAGGGAACCTTGTCTCCATTGGTTCTATCATGTCAAGAAAGAGATAAGCCATTCCTCCAATTCCTTCAAACAGCGAGTATGGGCGATCACCTCCATGCATAACTCCCTCTGATATAAGTGTGTGAGCTCTAGCGTGCAGAAAGCAGGCAAATGCCTTCGCCTTGTACAAGTACTCCACTTTACCTGTCAAACGATATAGTGAAAGAAATACATAGGAATTTCCACTAACACCATGACAAATTCCCACCCGTTTGAGTAAGCCCCGATTCCAAACCACCTCAGCTGCTTCTGCAGCTGCCTGCAGAAACTCGTCACTGCTGTAAACCTGAAAAATTATGACAACAGATGACCAGATGTTTCAGACAATTTGCTGACCGGGATCAAAGGATCAAAATGAAACAAAACCAGAGGTTGTAGTACAAGGATTAGGCAGTGCCTTGCACCACCCTAAGCAAAGGCCCATTTCAGATGCAATCGGATCTTCCTATTGACTTTTTAGTGAAGAGGAGGGAGGATATGGTGACATGGGTAAGCTATAACAATGAAAAGGGCCTTCTAAAACTCTAATACCCTAAGGGGCTCGTTTGGTTTGTTTATTAAATAACATGCATTGCATAATTTCTAAATAGTACCAAATAGGGCGTACTAGAATATGAATAGTACTGATATTGTTAATGCCATGGTTTACAATGTATAAGTATAGTACTGAAAGAGTGTAAGTAATACTGATATTAGTTGTAATAGACTTAAATTTGCAACCAAAAATTGATCTAAAATTTTATACCAGCATTATTCTACCTAATACACCCTACCAATCGAACCCTAACCGTGCAGTAATGTGCGATGCACATATCAGAAAACCCTTCCAGGATCACGGTGAGATTTCCTCTCACGTGACTACAAGGATTGAGGAGTTATAGTATATTAGGAACTAGCATCAAGATTACTCTGTTACTGCAAGTACTAAAAAGCATCAAGTTTACTCCATACCTTAGCTGCTTTGATTAGAGTAAGGGCGACACCTGGAGCACCATGGCACCAATGCACAAGTCGATCAGATTCACTTCCTTCACTTGAGGGGTAATTTCCACTAGGAAAACGATTTCGGATCATGTAACGAAGTGTGGCCTTCACATCCTCGGTCTCGTCTGCTTTCAGTTCCATGTCCATAAGTACATACATTATCCCAGCTAGCCCATGAGCAGCACCCCAGTATTTTTTTCCATGCCATTCGTACATTAGAGGACATCTTCCTTTCCCCATTTTTCGTCCAGACTTTATAACCTCAGCAACAACTGCTTGCTGCATAAAAAATTCAAAGAAATAAGAGCAATTCATAGTGGGGAACAAGACGTCGAAGGTGATCGAATTTGTGAAATTTCTTACCATTTGGGTAGGTGATATTGTATTGCTACCAATATTTTTGTTTAAGAATGAACAGGCCCACAAGAAACCAGCTCTCCCGTACAACAGCTCATTTGGGAGATCTTTAGGAAGCTCAATCTGCATTTGTAGGAAGATAATGAGGAGACTATTGACACCAACAGAAAAAACTCTGTGGAACAATGAAAAGGAACCTCTTTGAATTTTGTCAGATAGTGGTCACACAACTGTTCATTCCCAGTGTGTTTGGCAACAACTGCACCAAGAGCATAAACACCAGCCTGTCCACAAATGAAAGTCACACGCCTGCAGTTTCACAAATTAGAGTTCAACTTATCCCCATGTATTTACCCTAAAAGATGTTTCTATGTGGGAGATCATGAAACAAAAACTTCAGTTGGATTGTCTGGTCGGAACATAGACTAGCGCTGACTTGAAATTCTTTTTAACCCAATCAACATGACTAAAGAGGAAAGAAGAAAATGCAGAACACCAACAAGTAGGCCAAATCAAAAACCAAAAAGCTAAACACACAGAGAGAAAACTAAAGCCATTTTAATCAATAGGAGGACTAGTGAATCCCAAGCAAAGTTGATCTGTAAAACTTGTGACACCAAAAGCCTTAACCCCCGTTAATCTACAAGACATCCTACCAACTTTTACAGGTCTACTCCCATGTGATCGGACACTAATTTACTTCACGGTCTTACAATATTAGCCACTCTTTTTATGTTTGCACATTACTGTATAATTGAGACAATAAAGATAGTAAAACTCATTAAAACGTAGTAAATATAACTTAAAATCCAAACTAAGGATTCTAGAAGAAAGAACTGAATAAACAAACAGATAATGGCTTTTCCTAATAGCCAGCACGTGTGGAAGGACCATCTACTACTCCTCTCTTCAACTTCTTCACCTTCTATTTTCTTTACTTTTAGAATTTTATGCAACCGTTTGATGATCATTTAGACCAATTCCAGTCCTACACACTATTTAAACCCCAATATGTCTACTTGTATATCAGTGACTTGTTGTAAAAAGTACTACATATCAGCCAAATGAGTTATTAACAACAAAGATGACTACCCATGTAGGCTAACTAAAACCACAATGTATGTTCATAAACCAAAAAATTTGTCATTTTTCTTTAGACAAGACAAATCAAAGTTAAGCTCAAAAAATATTTAAAAAATGCGATCTTCACGGAGAGAGAGGGCGGAGGAGAGTTACCCAGAACCGCGGGAAGCAGAGCCGCAAGCCTTGATAATATCAGAACAAAGAGAAAGATCATTCTTGTCATGAGTAACTTGGTAAGCTTTAAATAACAAAAAAGCAGTTCCCAAAGCTCCAGTGTAGATTGAATAATCACTCACACGGCCCCCTTTACATGCCCATGTTTCCTTCACAATCTAAAACATAACACACACAAAATTAGAAAGGAAAAGAAAAGAGAATTTACACAAACACCTCTCGATACTGGGGTTGAAAAATAATACTCCCGCCGTTTAAATTTATGTGTCACCTTTCAAATTTCATCATTCAAACAGGTCTGTAATTTTTTCATCTCTCTTTCAAATATCTTGTATTGTCAATCATTGTGATTTATAGTACTTTTTACGTAGTTTCTAAATATTTTTAAAAAAAAAAAAAAAACTTAAGATTACATGTCCAGATTCATGGACAAAATTAAACGGTTTAACTCTCGAAATCCAAACTGTGCCGCATGCATAAATTGTTGGAAAATTATAATTCAAGAACACAAAAATATATGAAGAAGAACACAAAGATGAAGTTTGACAATATGAATAACGAACACAGGATTGGAGGCTTGAAACACGTACGAAACGCTTTCCTAAAAATGATATTTGCTCCCTCTCCTTTGCGAGATTGCTATGGGATTGTACGCAAATAGTTTTAGTGGATATGACAAGCCTTTGGAAATCTGCACTGAGCAAACAACACAAAAAATCTGTCTTAGGAAAGTAAGAACTTTTCTGGTTTTCAAGTGCAGGATTTTGTTGTAGAAGGAAAAAGATTTTTTCTCTTGGAAGAAAGAAAAAAGTTAACTTTGGATTAAAAGTTGTTGGGTTTAAATAGAATTGGTGGTAACCCAAAATTGAAAGGACACACCATTTCATTAAAAGACATGCACCTTCTCTTTTAAAACACTTTAATTAATTTATATTTAAATAAAATCTCAACAATCCCCCACTTATTTAAATATAAATCAAGACTTATAAACCAAATAATAGTTATGCGTAGAGTAATGTATCTTTCGATTTGAACATTATCTTAGTATAGCATCACAAGATGAAATCGAAATCCCATTAAGCATAATAGCTTTGAACGTGTTATTCCTTGTGATAACATCGGTGACACTATACACATAAACATTTTGTTCCTGCTTTCCACTCAACATGCTTAGCACTTTTATGGCCATGTGCTATCCAAAATTCATGAATATTAATGAGAATAACTCCACATCTCAATCGAAGCGGCACCACTTCTATGTTCATATAGGTGAAGTTCTTTCAGTGTCTTTCTCACATTTGAGACACTTATTCCCAAAACTGAACTTCATTAAGAGTATTAGAACTCAACCCTCTAATATGTGACAACCAATACTAGTATATCTCTTACTTAAGTACTGAAACATCCATGTATCAATAACTTGTTGTTACCCTTTGAACCCACAACCATTCGTTTTATAGTGTTGGGTAGGGTTGCCATAATTGGTGGACCTAATTAAGGAGTTTTAATTTAATTAACTCGAGGTTAGTTTTCACCAACTTCCTTATAAAATTTTTAGTAATGGGATCACCAAGGTTACTTTTTGACTCCACAAATAAGAGAGAGATGATTCCTTCATGAATTAACTTTCTCACATAGTCATGTCGTAGATTTATACGTTTAACTTCACATAATATATTTACATGCTCGAGTTGAAGTGGCTTGACTATCACAACGTTGAGCTCACACTTTGCAAAATCATGGAATTTCTAAAACATATCCTTCAACCAGTCAACTCCTCATGTGACAAATTCTAACTCCATTGTTGAATGGGTTTTTGTTTCTTGAAATTTAAGAAATTAAACCTCCTCCCGAGGTAAACATCCAACCTTTTGTGGATTTGTTTCTCGCGAACTCGATAACCAACTTGTATTGGTATATCCTTATAAAATAGTATGAAACTTTCGAATTTCTCAAACTTGTAATTTTCTAAAGAAAATCAAGAACTCGGCTATTAGCCGTTCCAATAGCGCTTGCTTACACAAGTTAAGCCACAATTCTTCCATTAACTCGATCTAGGATCGAATAGGGTATTGACCTCTTTATGTTTAAGTGACTAAATTTATTTAGCACTTTCTCAATGTAATAAGATTAACTCAATACATAACCCCCACTATTTTATTTAAACTTGATACCCAACATGGTACTAATTTATCCGTGATCATTCATTTTGAAAGGAAGATAGAAACCTCTTCGTTTCTATTATGTTCTTCATATCATTGCTTGTAATAACATATCCACTAATTAACTAGCATAAAATAACACTTTTCATAAAAAGTCACAACTATTCATGAAAGAACACAATTTTTAAATGATGCCCCTTCATGAAAGAACACAACTTTTCCATTTTGAAGGCATAAAAATAATCTTCTAATGTTGACGACAAATCATAAGCCAAATACCCCCACACTTTGAACATATCAAGTGCCTTTTCCTATCACATTTCACTAACACATGTTCTCTAGATCTCATATTCTTAACAACTTTCAAGTATAGACACATACTTGCAAACAATATAATATTTTATATCATCCTACAACTTGAAAGTAAACTTCACATATGGTCAAAATAACGGATCGCAATGATCACCATAAGAAAATGTTATTCCTAAAATTAACAAGCATATCAAAATCAAGCACAATGCACAAAACATTAACATATTATGCCTCTCCCAGTTATCATGTTCATAAAAGTCATCAACCATTAAGTAATATCTAACGTAAATGTTGTTTTTCCATGGTCTCCAAACGGTTTTCAAGTATAACTAAGTTCTTCTCGAGTAAACACTGCATGTCATTCTTCTACATAATCTATGAATGCAGCATGTATACGTCTATACCAACAATTTTTGCATTTTGACAAAGGAATAACAAATATAACCTTAAGCATATTATCGCCATTTCTAAACTTAATATGCATTTCAAGATTATCACAAAAGGGTCATCTATCCTAATAATTATAAAATTAAATATTATAAATCACAAAGAATAAAATTCATAAATAAATAATAAGTGGAGTTAAAGAAAGTAGAACCTGATTTGTTGCCACTTTCTCTTCAATTCATTGCAAAACTTTATCACTACTAATCGTCAATGCTCCAACCAGTGACGAGAAATTTCATCAAATATTTAAATTTAAAATAATAATAATTATTATATTTAAACAAATCCCAACATAAATTGGAATAAAGGGGTACTTAGAGAGAAGTGAATACCGTTTCTTTGAGGTCCAAAGCAACCCTTTTGAGCTTCTGAGTTACAGTTCCATAAGGCAAATACAGAAGCTCTGATAGTGGATCTTTTGCTCCTTCAACAACTGTAGTTTCATCCATGAAACTAGGCATGGTGTTTGCAAAGAAACGGTCTGCCATCTCTTTAGTTTAATATACTTTTTAGTTCCTATTTTTGCGCTTTCCCTTTGCCTTACGTGCACTGGATGAGTAATGTTTGAGCAGAGTTTAGAAATTCTAGCAGATTCTACATTTTGCCCAACTCTACCTATGCTAGGTTGATTGAGTGACACTTGTAAGAAAAAAACTACTAAAATTTTAGGAAATCTACATTTAATCCTCCATGCGTTCACCATTTTATTTATCGAGAGTCAAATTACATAAAATTTGATTAATATTTTAATATGTATTTTTCATCATTTTTATAAGAAAAATAAAAACTTATAAGATTTTTCGTATTGCTTTTTAACATTTTAATTTTAATTTTAAAATATTGAATTAATTTAGCATCGAGATTAGTTAAATTGACTCTCGAGAAGCAAAACGTGGCAAGTAAAAGGAAACGGAGGGAGCATATGCTATGCTACTCGGGCTCTTGGTCAATTTAGCTTGGGTGTTTCGATTACTAGCTTAATTGGCCAAGCTTTTGGAAGGTTAAAAGTATCTTTTAAAAAAAAGTAATTAATTTAAAAAGTGAAGAAGTTTTTAGGGGTCGTTTGGTACACGGTATTAGCTGGAATATCCCAGCACTAACTGTGGGATTAATGTTGTACCATATTTGGTAGAAGGATAAATTTATACCTTGTACCAAACAAAGTATAAAGTGTATCCCAAACTTAAAGATGAGATATTCCATCTTATCCCATTAATCCTAGGATTATTTTATCTCATCTCCTAGATGGGATAACTTAGTCTCAAGAGAGGAATAAAGTAGTCTCGGTATTATAATCCTGGGATAATTTTGTCTACGTACCAAACCACCACTTAGGGAGCAGAACTAGATGGCCTATGCCCGTGCTGCGCACGGGTCCAACACTTCGGATTATACTGTATCTATGTATATGTAGTTGTGTTTAAATATATATATATATATATATATATATATATATATATATATACTATGTTCAAAATACGATTAATATAACATTATAGTTTGTGCTCCGTATCTAAAACTTTATTTTATTCGTGTTTGCTACGAAAATTTATTAATACTTTTTAAAAGAGAAGACTTGTTTAAAAGAAAACTATTTTTCTCTCTTTCAGATAAAATAATAGCAATATTTAAGCATCAGTTGATATTTTCAATTTTAATTCGATTAATTTAAAAGTGTAAAATACTTATTATTTTTTTATCAAATTTTGATTTGGATAATTCTAATTCACATTATTAAATTAATTTTACATGTTTGAAACAAAACAAAGTAGAAATTAATTTTCTATTTAAACGAAGAAATGCTATTTTTTAATTTTTAGTAAATATTTTCAAAACACGATTAATATAACATTATAGTTTGTGCTCCGTATTTAAAACTTTATTATATTAGTGTTTGCTACGAATACGCATGGTGTTTAATATGGGGCCCACAATTTTTTTCACAGTTATTAGAGTAAGGAAAAAATGAAAAAGTAATTAAATTCTATCTTATTTTAATATATAAGTATTTTAAGTATGTTGTTGTACAATAATTTCATTTGCTCCTACTAATGGGTTGATACGCATGTGGCAATGAGTCCATCATTATTGATTTAATTTTCTAAGCATTTGTTTATTAACATTGTTTGTTTTATTAATATGGGATTCACTTTTTTTTTTTTTTTAATATTGCTTGATTCTGTTAATATGGGGTTCACTTTTTTTTTCCCGTGCGTTTGGATGTGGTGAGTTCCACTTTTTTTTCTTCCTTTTTTCTTATTGCTCGGTGTTATTTAGTATGGGGCCCACCCTTTTTTTTTAAAGGGACAACGGACGATGCTTTATATAGTTTCTTCTTTTTTTATTTTTATATTTTATATTGTTTGGTGTTGTTTAGTATGGGGCCCACCCTTTTGGACATTATTAGTTTGCACTATTTTTATGCATATAATATATATATATATATATATATATATATAATGTTCAAAACGCGATTGATATAACATTGTAATTTGTGCTCCGTATCTAAAACTTTATTATATTAGTGTTTGCTAAGAATACAAAGTCTGCACTTTTTTTTTTACATTGTTTATTTTTTTAATATGGGATTCACTTTTTTTTTTTTTTTTTATATATATATATATATATATATTGCTTGATTTTGTCAATATGAGAAACTATGTTCAAAACACGATTAATATAACATTGTAGTTCGTGCTCCGTATTTAAAATTTTATTATATTAGTGTTTGCTACGAATACGCATGGTGTTTAATATGGGGCCCATATTTTTTTTAACATTATTTGTTTTTTTAATATGGGATTCACTTTTTTTTTAATATTGCTAGTATGGGGTCCACTTTTTTTTTCCCGTGAGTTTGGATGTGGTGGGTTTCAGTTTTTTTTTTTTTTTTTTTTTTTAATACTGATTGATGTTTAATATGGGGCTCACAATTTCTTTTTTAATATTAGTTGTTGTTTAATATATATGGGGCCCACAATTTATTTATTTTTTATAATTTTTTTATTTTATTATGGGCCTGTTTAATATGGGGTCCAAAATAATTTTTTATTTTTTATTATGGGCCTGTTTAATATGGGGTCCAAAATAAAAAATTTTTCATGGGGGGCCCACAACTGATGACGAAAAGCACCCCAACCGGTGCTTCTAATATAATAGTAATATTTTTTCAAAAGCTAAAAGTAAAAAAATGTAATGACCCAAAATAAATGAGTCATGTGAGAGGCACGTGCAAGAGTCACAAGACTATCTCTACCTCATATAAACACAACAAATATGAGTTGGAGCGGTTATGAATATGGATGGTATGTTTACCCCTTTCCTTCTCTCTCTTATCTTCCCTAATTCTGAATTCCTTTATATTTCTTTCATTTTCATTATTAGCTGTTATATTTCCCATTTCCAGTTGTAATCGGTAGTCGGTTACGATTAATTCGAAAGACAGTTTTGTTTAATATTGTTAATTGTGGAATTAAATTGCGAATTGGTTTGTTAATTCGGGTGTCAAGTTAAGGGACATTACAAAAAATCTCCAAAAATATTTAAAAAAAAAAAAAAACAATTTTGAGAAAACATTTAGACACAAACGTCGAGGAGGCTAAATTTGTGTTCTCTTCAATTTAGCTGCTAATTCGTTGTACATGTGTTACTAATACAACTTCCTCACTAGCAACTTTACATTACAACGTGGTTGTGAAAATGAAATTGTAATAAAAATTTGCCTATTAATGTTCCAATTAAACCAACAATATACATACGAGTAAATATATCAAGAGATCATTCAAGTATGTAAACTTATCTAAAAAAGTCACTCAAGTTGAATTGATTTTCTCGCAAAGTCATTATATTATAAGAGATAATTACATAAACCCTCCTCAAGTTTGGTTATGTTGTACTTACTTCCTTTGTAATTTATAATATTATGCTTACTTCTCTTATCTTTTTTTTTTTTGTAATAATTCTTTTAACTTAATTATTATTGATATAAAAAGATTTTAATTTAACAAATTTGTCCTTTATCATATATTATTTTGCTTTATTAATTTTGTCAACATTTTTTTTTTTGGGTCATCAAAATAATATGACTTGACAAAATAAGTTAATCTTTTATGTTAGGTAGACATGAACCCCACACTAAATAATAGTAGTATCATATTAAAAGGGGTCATTAACAAACAAAGGGAGTAGTTTTGCACGATCACGTGTTACACCTCGGAATTTTTTTCGTTGATGCACAGTGGATAGACTAACGAGGGGAATGAAGTATACGATGTTTCAATAAGTATGAGATAGCATTGGATGATCCTAATTGAGATTTCGAAGGCATTCGAGGTAATAGAAGAAAGTTTGCCAAGAAAGACAAGGTATACGTTATGTATCGGAAAGGATTTATGAGTAACGAATTAAGGATGGCTTAATGATGTTTTGGAGAAGAACTATAACGTCCCTTAGATTGTTAATGAGGTGTTAAACAAGTGTTAAGAAGGTTTCATAAGGATTGGAGATCAAACGAGTCGACGAGAACGAATTTTGGAAAACTGGGCATTATACGGCCAAACATACTGGTCGTATAAAACATAAGGGTTGTATGTTCAACCGTATAATCAGCCCAGATTAGCACCTCTCTCTGGACCAAATCTACGGCCAGACATACGATCAGTATAATTTATACGGACCGTATGTTGGTCCGTAGAAACTGGTCGGGACAGATTTATGTTATTAATAAGGGACCAAGTTTTATTTCGTTTCATTTTCCCCTTCACACCACTTCTCTCTTGAACTCTCTAGAACACTCCTCCCACAAGAATTCAAGAAATATTATTGATCAACTACATCAATCTAAGTGAATCAAGTGTAAGAAGCACATTAAAGTTCATCCAAGCCAAGGAATATCAATGGAAGTGAACTAGGGTTTTGGTGCAAGAGAAGTATTTCAACTCAAGGCTTATTCCTACACCATCTAAGGTAAGTTTCATGGTATTTTCATGTTGTTTAAGGTATTGAAAGGTTGAAACACTTGGATTGTAAAAGGATATAGAAAATGAGTCATGAATAAGGGAATAGTGCCATTTTGAGTAGTAGTTTGGAGTGAATCATGAATATTGATAGGTGGTGATTATAAGTACGTTATAAATGACATTTAGAACATGGGGTAAGTATTATATGTGAGAAAACGCGATAGTGAACTATAACCACAATTATGGAGAAATTGAAGTGAAATTGTGAAATGCGGATAATGTAGATGAATGATGATTTTTGTGTATAATATTGTGAATGTTGTGATGGATGTTGGGAGTTGTTATGTAAAATGAGGAAAGTTGTATAAACAAAGGAAATGCTTCCCAATTTTCTCTAGCATTAGTAAGCACGTTTATATAATCAAGTAGCTAATGTTGAAGCGAATTCCTTTGAAGGTAGAGATGTGAGCGTTGAAGGAGAACGACCAAGCGATAGAGTAGCAAAGCAAAGAGGTATGTAAGGCTAGTCCCTTCTTTCTAAGGCATGACTCCTATGACATGAATCTTTCTAATTTTCCAAAATCTTCCTAAATAAAGGAACTATGAGTCCATGACTGGAATGAGCTATATATGTATGAGGTAAAGAAAAGAGATACGACAAGCAAGATAATGATGATGGTGAGTTTAAGTATAAAGAATCCTAGAGTAAAGTAAGATGTCCATGAAGCTAATGATTCTAAGTATGGTTCCATTGATGCTTTTTCCTTGTGTACACTCACCTTAAAATGTTAGTCCCTTCAAGGTGAGATATGATGATGATGATTACTCCATAATATAATCGGGAGTTCACGACCTTATGTCACCCCGACATAGCCATAGTTGCCTTCAAGTTCTAATGTACGTTTTGATGATAAATGTATAATGATGCTAAGTCATGATATGTCTATGAGATGTACAATAATGTAAGTTTATAATATGTCTATGCCATGTATGAAAATGTTAAGTTACGATGAGTATATGACGATATGATTCCACCGTGCCCAAAAGGCCGGACATGTCACCGCTAAGGCGGGCTACTTATGATTCCACCGTACCTAAATGGCCGGACATGTCACCTCTAAGGCGGGCTGCTTATGATTCCACCGCGCCTAGGAGGCCGGACATGATCACCACTAGTGGGTGGCATATGATGGTTACCCGAACGCGGGTTAACGATGATGATTTATACGATACGATGACGTACGCGCTATAATGATACATGTACTACGGTTATGTATATGATATATGTATGAAATGTATCCAGCCTTAAAAGTTACGCAGGTTGTATCTTCACCTTATGACTTATGATTTCTCTATTATGTTCATTTCATTCATGCCTTACATACTCAATACAATGTTCGTACTGACGCCCGATTTCTTTGGACGCTGTGTTCATGCCACAGGCAGACAGAGAGGTGATCCAGACTCGTAGAAGTTATCAGCAGATCTACAAGAGCACTTCATTATTCCGGAGGTGCTATTTGGGTTATTCTTTTGTGTATATACATATACGTATTTTGGGCCCGACGGGGTCCTGTCCCGTCCATATGTCTAGCACTCTAGTAGAGGCTCGTAGATACGCATGTGTGGGTAGTATGGTCTCACGATGTTACTATTGGTTTTTGCTATTATTTTGATAGCCAAGAGACTTATGTATATAAAAGTAATTATGTTTCCAAATGAAAAATGGTTTTCCTATGATTTGAGTATTATATTAGTGAATGTACGCTTAATGAGTATGATGAGTAATAGAATGAGTGGTGCTTGGGGGTTAGCCCCGGGTACCCGTCATGGCCCCTAGTCGGGTCGTGACATCACGCCTCGAACCATGGCCTGGGCGTAACATGGCATTCGGTGCCTAACTGCATGTCACCGAGCGAACCAATTGGCTGGCTGGATCAACATTTGGTATCACTGAAAGCATAATATGAATACCCAACACGCTGATCTACTACAAAGTCTGGTTGAGTTATCATAAATGCGGAAATACTGAATAAGTCTGAAGTATAAATAAGTAGCCGACAAGGCTAACACAAAAAGCCTGTTGAACATCTGACTGACTGCAACTATAGTCTATGAAGCCTCTAAGAATTATGAAATACTGACTGTTTATCGGGATAAGCCCCTCGACATACTCGACTAACTAGGAATACTGAAAAGATTGTAAAGTGCGATAACGCCCCAAAAGAACTGGGCTCACCAAGTAGCTGGTACGAGAATCCTAGCGCTCTGTATCGTCAACCTGTAAATCATTACCTGCATCGCGACATACAAGCCCCGGGCAAAAAGGACGTCAGTACATTTGAATTAGACTGGTATGTAAAACCAACTAAAAGAATAAATAGTTCTGGGGTGCTCGGAAAAGGGCAGCCCAAAACAATAAACAGATAAACCACTAAAACAGAACATGCTGATAGTTGAACTGAAACAGAGAAGTAAAGTCATGAGTACTTCCTGTTCCGAATAGTGAATCACTTGTTTAACTGAATTAATAATCTGTGGCCTGGGGTATGTATCGTAATGCACCATAGTTCGTGACATGGCGGGTAACATCATCAACTGCCAGGATATGTATCGTAATGCACCATGGTTCATAACATGGCGGGCTACATCATCCACTGCCAGGCTATATATCATATTATCATGCACCGTGTTTATAACATGGCAGGTAGCATCATCCACTACCAGGATATGTACGTGACCGTAGTTCTAACGTGAATTTTAGAGTCATACTGTAATACTGATGTAGGATACTGAGAGTTTCTATACTGAGACCTGAAGACATACTAAAGTGTTGATATGCAGTACTGACTATTACTATACAGAACTAAGGCATGAATTCATGAACTGATCATAACATATTGAGTTTTCATGACTGAGACTCATGGAATATCAAACACTATTCTATACTGATTACGAACTGAGTTCACGATGTTTGGAATGATAATCATGAATGAATTGTGAAAATATGTCATCTAGAGCATAGAAGTTCTATAACTATTCCACCACTACAAAAAGGGGCTTTAGCGGCAATTATTTAGCGGCTATAAGTTAATTGCCGCTAATGTATTCACGGCAGGCAAAACATCAGCGGCTAATGTATATTGACCGGCAATAAATATATTTTTAGTAGCAATTTAAAAGAATTGCCAGTAAAACATTTAGCTTTTGCTTATTTAAATCTTCCATATGTCCATCTTTACCCCATATGTCTCTATTTTTTATATAATTACAAAGCATGATTATTATTGTTTCAAGTTTGATTTTCTATGCTTATTGTTTGATATCTGTTGATGATGGAGTTTTGGGATTTGTCTGGTTTGGGTGAACAAAACAGTGGACGGAAATTGATTTGGGTTGTTCCGGTATTAAATATGAAAGTCGGAATTTCATGATTTTTACTTCATTAATTAGATGTTTCAGACAATCAACACATCAAATATTACGTATAGAATGTTTATTAATTAGTGCGAGTACATGAGTGATTATCAATTTTTTTGTCATGGGATTAGGATTGAAATAATTTCTCTTTCTTAATTCCTTCATCTTTTTATCACGTAAGTAATCTGTATTTGTGATTCTGTTTACAAGCTGTTAAATTTCAGCATATATGTTAAAACATGTTAGCTAACGAAATTTAAAATTGAATTCCCTCAATCTCAATTATGTGTCATAATTTCTTTTTTAATTTGTTCCAAAAAAGAAAAATGGCATACTTTCTTATCTAGAAATAATTTAATTTGAAATTTCTAAGGAAGGCCATAGTTTTATTTGAGATCTTCTCGAATCTTGTAGGTTTTACGGGATCTTTCTTCTTCAATATTTTGCTTCCAGGTACCCAAACACTTGAGCCAATTTGTGATTTTGTAAAAGTAAAGCTTTTTTTTGTTTGCCAAGTGATATTTGTGATTTCCGACTGCTATTAATTTGATGAGCAATTGTGAATTGATTCCTCTGTTTCCCTCACTATTTTATGAATTGTTTCCTCTGTTTGCTAAGGCTGTTGTTAATATATTCAACTTCTCCCGATCGTTCGAAAGTTTTCTCACTGTTATTGATGAATATTGATGTTTCAAATGGAATATACAACATCGGGAGCACTCTGTTATTGAGATTTCTGTTAATTACTTGAAAACAAGAATATAAATTACTACCTATAAAAACACATGAATAAATTGAGCAGTAAACATAACCGAACTTTTTGACACGCTGTTGTGGTACATTGATCCGTAACTTTGACTTGAGGGTGTTATTAGATTCGGACTGAATTTAGTCTTGATTTTGGGATTGAATTGAAGAGGCATGTTTGATTTTTAAGCTGTTTTCTCTATGTTTAGAAACTGAACACTTTACCCTGTCTCCCTGTTGAGGTCGAATTGTTGAAGTATTTGAAACCAAGTCGAGTTGCTGAGATTCAGTTTTCAGTTTGTCATAGTATTGTTTTAACAACTCTACGATTTCTGCAGTTGGTAATTCGAAAATTACATTGTTCATTGTTGAATTTTGTTAGAAGCTGCTGTGATTAAAGATGAGAAGGACTTAATGACCTTAGTCTACATTTTTTATCCTGGAACTGAAAAGAAACTGGATTCCGTTTGAGCACAAAATTTGAAATTTAGCTTGGTTGTTTGAACTTGTTTCTGGGAAAGTTTACATGGCAGTTTAGCTACACTTATGTCCATTTTTTTTTTTTTTTGGGTAGCTAGATGTATTGTATTACCAAGGGAAAATATTTACTAGGAGAATGGAAGAAAACTACCAAGGGAAAATATTTACTATGAGAATGGAAGAAAACTAACCACAAATGGAATTACTGAAGGGGGTTTAATCGCATTAAAGATTTGATAGCAAGACAGGAAGGGAAGAATTTCAATTTGGATGAACTAGGAAGCTTAAGATTTATTAAAGAATTCAAGAAAAGGGATACCACGTGACTTGCACGAGATGATTCTTGTCCGATGCTCCACTAAATTCAAATTCGCGCCGTGTAGGGCCCATTCGGGTAAAATGCTTCCTACCAAAAATTTTTCATACCCAGGGCTCGGCAGCAGTAGCATTCCTATAAATTATAGTGATAATGACGGTAGTGAACTACTCCCTCCGTCTCATATTACTTGTTCACATTACTAAAAATATGTCTCAAATTACTGGTCAATTTATAAAATCAAGATAAATTAAAATTTTCCCATTTTATACTTAATATTAAGTATTCTTGAAAATAATCAATATTGATTAGAGTGCAATATATTGGAAAGAGATAAAGGTAAAATAATAAAAATACACTTTTTATTTATGATTTCTTAAAGGGAGTGTAAAAAAAAAAAAAAATCGACAAGTAATATAGGACGAAGGGAGTACTCCTTTGGAGTATGAAGGTCAAATAATTTAATTCTTGGCTTGAATTTGAATATAGATTTTTTCAGTTTATTAAAATAAAATTTATATATTTGAAAATTAAATGAGGAGTACTATAAGTTAATATAATTAATAATTCAGAATACTTAAAAAGAATTTGAGAAAATTGTTGTCAAAAAATAATTATTGGCTCCCCAAATAGTGACATCGCATAAAATGGGACAGACGAATAGCAAAAAGCGAATAGTTTCATTTCCTGAGTTACTGTCGATATTATAACCAATATTGAAATAGGATGAAGTTCTAATTTTTATTTTATTCTAGGGGAACAGTGTTTGTTATAGCATTAGAAATAAGAAAGAAATTTTGTTGATAACGTTTGAACATTGTACCATTTGAGTGCAAACTGAAGATTCAACCTTTGGTTGCAACACTAACATTCTATAATCTCTCTTTTAAGTTTATCGTTTTTTCTCTTTTCCAATTTCATGCAGCTTTGATGTTATTTTTGGAGATTAATTTTTTTAGAAAAAACAAATCCTTAACCATGACAAAGAATTTTGTTATGACTACTAGGGGCAAATGAAGTGTGTCTGTGTCTGTGTCGGGGATAGAGAGAGACTGAGTTTTTTTTGTTTTCTAACCGGTGTTTGATATCCGCATTGAAGCCCGACTAAATTCATATTTGCACGTGTAGGATCCATTGAGAGAAAACGCTCCATACCAAGATTTTTCCATGCCCAGGGCGAGAGACTGTGTGGTTAACCTTTAGATGACCAAGTTATTTTCTCTAATTTCCTTAAAATTTGTTAGCTACGTAGAAAGTGAATTTACTACATTGATCTAAGTTACATTTGACTTTTAAGATCACATATAAATTTATGTTAATCCATCATTTCAAGAAACTGGTTATACTTGATTTTTATTTACATGTAAAAGGTTTTTTTATTTAAGAACTAGTTTCTAGATATGGCATATATTAAGTTGGAATTTATTTTTATGGACATATATTCGCACTGAAGTGTCCAATTTAGTCTTTTAACGTGTATGGGGTGGGGAGTGGAGGTTCAGGTGTGGCGGGGTGTGGGAAGGTTGAGGGGTAGGGGTTGGGAGTATTGGGGTGGTGGGGAGGAGACAATGAACTTACAATGTTACTTGTGGAACTTGTTTTCCCTACTTCCATTAAGAAAGTCATTTTCCTCATTTTTCAAGAAACTTGTTTCCTAGAGAAAATGATTTCCAAGACATTTTGAACAACCAAATATGGGAAAATTGAAAAATATTTTCCTCCATAACAAATACACTCTAAGAACAAAATAGAATAATAGATGAATATAACAGAGAATAAGATGCTCAAAGAAACGTATGCAACCATTATTGGAGATGGGTAGATCATTACATGGAGAAGACAATGAATGTAGATCTTACCACTGCTTTTGTGGGGGCAGAGAGACTGTTTCCGAAAGATCCTCGGCTCAAAGAAAGGGAAAGAGAAGAAAAGAAGAGAAAGGAAAGTGAAAGGAACAGAAAAGTAATTCGAAGCAAATACAAAAAGTTTAGGGGCAAATGTCAATAGATGGCAATGCACATCGAAGAGTAAGGAACTACGGGAGTACTAAATAAATTAATTAGTGATGGAAAATAAAATTAATTCATTCATTTTTCTCTTCGACGCCGACACTTAACATACAGCAAGCCAATTTTCTGGGATTCCCATAACGTTTTCCAGAACTAGTAGCAGTTAAGCAAATAAAGAAAGCCATAGCATAGCAACAAACAATAGGCAATTGACCTTACTTTACTGGTATTAAAACCAATAAGATAGTTTGTATTTGTTTGGTGCATTCGCTGAGTTTTTAATATAAACAAAAAAAAAAAAAAAGGTGTGTGTGTGTGTGTGGGGGGGGGGGGGGGGGGGGATATGAAGTTACTCGTTTAAAGTAGTTTGCTTTTACTAATTTCTTCCCTGCAAAGTGTAAACCTTCATAATTAAAGTCAAATCTCTCTATAACGGCATCATTTGTCTGGAATTTTTTTGGTTGTCATAAAGAACATATAATACAACATAACATGGAAAATCGATTCCGAAAATAACTTGATTGTTAAATAGTGAAATGTTGTTAGAGAGGGTGACCATTACATTTCTAATTTTGTTTATCATCCTATTATTATTAGTACTATATTACTTTTCATGTGCATTTTCGTACTCTGCTTTTCTTCCATCAGGGTTCATTCCCAAATACTTGTTGGATTGTTATTTGAGGGGTCTATATTGTGAAATTGTAGATATACTTCCCCCAATATGTTAAAAAATTCTAGCTTTTTTCCTCATTACTTTGATGTTATTTTCAATGACCTTTCCTGTTTTTCTCCTATTGCAGCTTACTGGAGGCCATTGATCTCAATCTTCAAGGAGCTCAAAATCTTGTAGTCCCTATAGAAAACAGATTTAGGGTGTGTTCAGTATGGAAATTACTGCAGAAATCTTGATAAAATGTTGTACCTTTCACAATGACCGCGAATTCTGTTGGCTAACTCATGGAGATGTGATAGATATTTCCTCAGCTTTAATTGGATTGTTCTTGCCCCTTCAACGTTCTCCATTGACGCCCTTGACATCACTAGACCCGAGTTTTTGTGACATTTAACATGTTATATTTTCACGGACATTTAGAGTCATTGATCTTAGGAGATTTTGATTAGTACTTACATAGTGTTGTTCTAATTATTTGTATCTGGAATGAGGAGGAGGCTGTAGTGAATATCAGAAGATAATTGTACACATCTTTTTGTTTTCTCTTTTGTTTCCATATGACTTAGTAAGATCAACACTTTGTTTTTCTTGGTTCCAAACTTCCCTCTCATGCCCAATTCCAACTGGTAAACAAAGGTCCAAGCTTTAATATTACTATTCCCACGACAAAAAGTTGTCTTTGCACAAGAAGCACTAACCAAAGTTTTAAACAATAGATGAATAAAAGACGAGCAGAATATTTAAGTCTAGTTGAAATATGTTCTTATGCATCTACAAACAATATTTGTGCAGTCAATGTACGTTATTTGATGAATAACAGCATGTACTAGACTTTGGCACATTAGTAGTCAATACCAGTTCTTGTAGGAGGCCTTCATTATTCATAATTCTCCATAAAGATTTCAGTAGGTTCAAGGCATCCCCTTAGTGCATCATGCCCAAGTTGGGCTCTTTCATTGTCTCCAAATCCAAAGACCCGTCCACAATTTGTGACAACAACGGTGTGGTATAAGCCGGTGCTAATTTGAGATATGTGGTGGGATCTCAAGCTCTCCAGGATCCGGGGCTTTAAAACTTTATCTGATGCTCCTCTGTCTAGGAACCCGAGGCTGCCAAAGCCCATCCAGCCAAAGCCATAAACAGAACCGTCGTCCACCAGGACAAATGTTTTCCTCTTACTTGCACAAACCTACCAGAATAAAAAAATTTAATAGAAGTCGATGATTAAGAAAGGTGGAAAAGGAAACTGAACAAAGGAGAGACGGGGCAGGCAAAATACAGCTAGGCCTAGGAAGACTGTTGTATACTTTACAAGCCTCAAATTACTTCTTATCATACAGCCATTCAGTTATTCGTTGTGCTAGGGCTGGCAAAATGGTTAAGAAAAAATAAGTAACCATCCATCCGACCCATTAGACATGGATTGGATAACTGACTTTTAAAAAAAGTACTATATCCATATTGTGTGCTTGTTATTTTTCATCAGTTGTTACTTTGTGGAAGTCTAAGCTTATTTTAGCTTTTAGCTTGTGTTCCCGCCTGACTATTCCTGACACCATGGATAATATGAATATCCATATTATCCGTTGGTTAACCCATTTTTTATCCGTGTCAAAATACGACGGGTCAGATATTTTAACCATTTTTGTTTAACCCATTTGAGACCCATCCATATCCGACCCGGCCCGGCCCGTTTGCCACACGTACTTGTGTTATGCCCTAGTTTGAGATATTTCATATTTCCAAATATTGCCTTAGCTATGCTGATCTTGTTATACCAACTAGCAAATGTAAAAGAATGTCAGACCTGAACAGCTAGTTGGTTCTTAAGGCTGGTCAAGTGTGATGGAGTAGTCTTATCAATCTCATCACCATGCCCCAATGCACCACAGTAACCTTTCCCCCAAGTATATACCTGCTATCACGAAAATCAATAGTCAACCAACTTTTAGCATACATCTTTATCAAATGAAATTGAACTATCATATGTTTTTAGGTACAATGACTTACATATCCAGTGGAATCCAGTGCCACAACATGCTCATCGCCAGCAGAAACACGAGCCACGTTAATGCCCTTCCTCCTAAACGACTGGATGGCACGTGGCTGAAGTTCATTCTGCTGTTCTCCATGACCAAGGCAGAAATTCGTACCGGAACCAAAAGAGTAGAGAGTCCCATCATCAGACACTGCAAGTGCATAACTTGGACCAGCCGCAATCTGAAGTACAGAACCGATAGATGCCAGTAGTTCTATGCATGTTGGTGTTGGCCTATCCAATGTGTCACCATGGCCAAGTTGACCATGTGCATTAGTTCCGCATGTGAACACATGGCCTTTCCTTGTGAGAAACATAGTAAAGCTGAGACCTGCAGCAACCTGAACCAGTTCCAACAGTAGTGAGCAGTGTATTTATGACCAAACTTTACATCGCATTAAATTGATTTCCAATTGATTATGATCAATACTAAAATGGATCTAATTTTTTTTGCATGACATTGGACATTGCCTCAATTCATTAGATGATGACTGGAACCCCCTGTATCATTAATTTGGCATTTTATTTAGTAGTTTTTTAAGATACTAAAAACATGAGCCCAACTCTATAGATAAAGTGATAAACGAACCCAAACATTTACAGACAATGAAAAAATGCAGAAGAGCATCACATTCACATTGCTGGGAATCGATCAGTTCCGCGTTAGCACCTAAACAAGGTATTTCTAACTTGCCACCAAAATTAATAGACATTTCATAGGTGTTGCCCAACTCTGTTTTCCGCCATTCTTAGTTGTATGGGGAAAAAAAGATTTATCCTTGTGAGGCATGGGCCTTCTATTTTGGATCCTACAATACCTTTGTTTTAACTTTTAGTCTTCATTTGTTCAATAGTGGCTTGTTGAGCCATTTTTATCAAAAAGCATTTGAATTCTGAAGAAATGCGCATAAAGGGGTCAAGTTTTTTCTTTCTCCATTTTTACTGCTTTAGTTTCTATTTTTTACAATCTCTTTCTTATCCAATTTCGCCACGAATCTGGTAACCAGAAAAGCGTGAAAGCTGTTCAAAACTTCATTTGTTAGCCCTGTTATGTGCTGTTCCTTGAATCTCCCTACTCTTTAGTTAAGGCATTATCTTCTATCATTCTACGTGTTAAATTGCTGAAAAAACCCAAAGATTTTGAGTTCTCTGTTCAGTCGGATAGAGTTCTTCAAATTTGGGCTAAACATACCACTCAGATAAACGAAGGCTAGAACTGCGACCCGAAGTGCCACATGAGCCGAAATTGGATATCCCCAAAAGCAAGGGCTAAAACTATTAATTTTCATTTTGTATCTTAGTTGTGAAAGATCCATTATTTACAAATCTTTTCATATAACTACATATTTATTACCTCTGTCCCAATATTTTGTCTTGCTCAAATTACAAATAATGTTTAAACTATGTACATCTCAGAGTGCCCAAAAATACAATCAATGCCACTTTAGGACAATAACTTATGAGTAGCTCAATATTGGAAAGTAACAAATAATGAAGGAAAAAATTCCCACTCATGGGCACAGAACAGCACATTGAGACAGACCAAAAAAAAAAAAAAAAAAACCAACAACAACAAAGAGAAATATCAAGCGTGGTGGATGCTATAACTTCTAACAATGTGCTAACCCGATGAAAGAGTGCGGTTAAAGGTGTTAATCTCTGACCTATCTCCTAGCTGTTTTGTTTCTAGCCTAGTTATGATGGCAAAGAAACAAGGATATCAAGGCTTATTGCAAAAGTTTGAAGATATCATACCATAATTTATGACAAGAATGTGATCAATATTCAATTTAGCAAAAACTTGATTAGAGATTAGAAGCAAACTAGTTTTGATACACAAATCCTAGAGCTTTTTGGTTAGAAACAGGAGACATTGATCTGAACCACCATACAGGCCAATTAGATAAATGAATAAATGTAAGTGTTTTTTTTACATTTTTATGGCTATTTCATAAACCTCAACAATGGATAAAGCATGGCAACAATTTTCTCAACTATAACATAGCTTTCTTTCTCTCTTTCTCACCCTTCAATTCCCCATTTCTTTTGTAGCTGGTCTTGATAAGAGGAGACAAGAAATTCCTTTTTTTTGGGGGGGATGACGTATATTCCTGGCAGTTTCTGATATCCTCCTAGTTTCATGACTTTAAGTTGCAGATATTTCAAATCAGATTTTCAGCAAAGAGGAAAAAGACATACAAATTATCACATCATTTTTCTTTTCCAGTTCTCCTCCAAACAAAAGAATAAACCTTGAGGCAGTATCATTTATTCCCATAAATTGATCTAGCAGAACTACATGATCGACTTTTTATTTAATCGTTAAATGTTTCTTCCAGAATTATCTTGGAACTAGGGATCTCCAGATCTCTCTTTGTTATCCTAGTAGCAATTTAGTCGTAAACCTTGTATAGAATCCCAAACTCTGTTTAACTTGCCTTTTCAACAAAAAAAAATCCCAATCTCTATACATGTATTGAGGTAATCATGCCAATTAGTTGGTACAACATTGTAGAATGAAATTTACCTGCTTGACAGGAATATTTTTCAATGCTTCAACCATTCTGGGCCTGAAGATTGGGCGTCCGGTGTCTCTATGCCCACAACAGTATGATGAGTTGTCTCCACATGTGAACACCTATATCAAGAATTGTAAACCTTATGAATGATAGAATACTCATTCCAATAGTGTGTATGTACATATATATATATATATTCTGTATTGTGGCAAACGAGTAACCATGGGAGTTTTTAGCATACTTCTAACAAAGAACTATTCTCTAACACACTTCTACTATTCCACGAGGCTACTTCTCACCAACATAGATACTGTATAACTCTGTCAATCAAGGCTTGGACAAATGAAAACAAATCATCACTGTATTTTTGGTCTCTACTAGGATTTGAACCTTGGTCTCCAAAATTTGCACCCGCTTCATTGACCACTAGGCCAGTCCATTCACCTCAACTATTCCACCGGGTACCTGCTACCGCCCACCAGCAAAGTATCAACTCACTCTGCACACTAAAGCTTAGCCAAATAGGAAGAATCACCTAGTTTTTTGTCAATAGTATCCAGAGTTTGCACCCACTTCATTGACTGTGATCACACCTTGTCCGTAAGTTTTAGGTCTAACTCGTACTAAAACAGTAAGAAAACCATTTGCAGAGTGGCATGGTGTGGCAGTTCTTACATTTTTCAAAGTCAACATATATTTCCACAATATTAGTATCAGTCTTCCAAGGGAGCCTCTCAATAAAAAAAATCTCAAGAAACCCAAAATGAGATTGAATTGCTTGTCTTTCAGTTTCATTCTTCTTCTTTCACTTTCGTTACTTTACTCCTCAAGAGAATGACGATTTCTTCTTTTTTTTACTCCTTTTTGTCCTTTTTCTTTCTTTTTGTAACTGCAATAAAGTAAGAGACTTATCCTCAACTCTCATAGTTTCTTCCCTCTAAATTAGATTTCCTTCTTTGCTTTCTCTCAGGAGAGAGAGAGAGAGAGAGAGATGCATCCAGAAGAGAACAATCTAGGAAAAGAGATATCATGGCCAACAAAGTAGATAAACTAACCACAAATATAACATGGAAGACACACAAGTCATTACTTGAGGCAAACTAATACTCCCTCCGGATCAAAAAGAGTGTCCACTTAGCCATTTGCACACCCCTTAAGAAAATACTAACCCCTAGAAAAGGTAATTTGACTAAGCTGCCCCTAATTAAATAGGTATAGGGATTTGATCACATTACACTTAATAGGGGCAAATCTGGAAAATAAGGTTAATTCTTTCTTGATTTGATAAATGGACACTCTTTTTGACCCAAGAAAACAAGGCTAAGTGGACACTCTTTTTGATCCGGAGGGAGTATCATCATGCATGCAAAAAACAAAGTGCACATACAACGTAAATTAATGTAATAAAAAGAGGAGATGTTGATAAATATAATACGGTTGCCAAACCTGTCCAGCCCCTGTGACAAACGCAGCATGATTATGAGAAGCTGAAACTTGGGCAACTTGTACGGGAACAGGAAAACTAATTCGAGTAAATTCCACACGCTGAGTTGTTTCAGGCCCATGACCAAGGACTCCGCATAAACTGGAACCACAAGAATATGCTGCTGATTCTTTGATTAGCAGTGTATGATACCTGCCACTCCTTATTTGCATCTGCCAATAACTTGTTACAGTAAGTAACCACAAACGATGAAGTCCCAGCTGCAGATTATCCTAGTAAACCGATTAACTAAAACTAGAAATATTCTTTGATCAAGAAAAAGGACCGGATATGGATCCGGGGATACTAAAATCTAGAAATATTAAGGCCAGAAAGATAGAAATCAATCAGCAACTAAACCTCAATCACAAAAATAGTGAGGTTGGCTAATGAATCATCTATATCCATTCAATTCTACTTGATCCCTTTTTTTTTTTTGTTTTTTTTTTTGTTTTGCAATACTAAATAATTTACCTAAACCTCACATACAAGTCCCTAACCAAACTCAAAAAGATACCCTTCAAACACGCATATACCGAGTATTTACTGCTATATGTGAAACAGAGGAATCACGTGCTCCATCGACAAACGTATCTCACTAACAACAAAGAACTATAGTTTCTTAAAACATTCCATCTATGTATATTTTGATAAGTAACATTCCATCATATATTTATTAGTCCCAAAATAGCAAAACAGCATTCTACCAAACAAAGTGAACATTTCCAAAGGCATTACTCTCCCTCCGTTCCAATTTGTTTGTCTGAGTTTGACTGGGCACCGAGTTTAATAAAATAAAGAATACTTTTGAATCTTTTCGTCTTAAACTAAAGATGTGTGTAATGTACCAAAATGCCCTTTAACCTTGTGGTATATGCATATGGGTTGCCAAATTAAGAAAAAAACATTTTTTAAACAACTAAAAAAGAAAGTAAGACAAACAAACTTAAACAGAAAGTATAAGTTTTCCAAAGAAATAGTACATTGCCTGCAGAAGTTTCAACCATATCAGAGGACTGTTCCACAGCCTGCAAGAACCTCAAAAGCCGCTTCCAATTGTCGTTACATCGACTCAGTAGCTCTTTCTGAGCATTACAATGCAAAGAAGCATATATTGGACTTAACCCACAGATCAAAAATGCAGCATAATCTACCAAAGACTTGAACTTTTTAGGAAACAATCCATGTGTTCCCCTAAAAGTCCTTGAAGTTAGCTCCAAACTTATTAAATCAATAGCACCTAATCGACCCGATGTCAATATTTCAAGAATCAAATGTATTGGCAAATCCTCCATTAAAGTTGACCTCAAACGATCCCCCATCTTTTTTTTGTCAGTTAAAAGATCAATTTTTTAGACAAAAATGGAAACAATTTACACACTTTTATGAAGAAAATTTGATGAAATTGAGTAGGAAAATGAAGGAATTGGTGGGGAAATTTTATAATCTAAGTCCAAATAAATCATCAGAAACAAGAACCCCAAATGAACAAAGCGAAATTAAACTTTTTTTTTTCTAGCAAATTACAAGAAAAAGCCACCAAGATAGGAACTTTCTAACCCCAAGTGGCAAACCTGAATGAAACAAATGAAGCTAAACTTTTTTTCTAGCAAATTACAAGAAAAAGCCACCAAGATAGGAACTTTCTAACACCAAATGGCAAACCTGAATGAAACAAACGAAATTAAACTTTTTTTCTAGCAAATTACAAGAAAAAACTGTAAAAAAAAACACCAAGATAGGAACTTTATAAGTCTAAATTTGAGCAAATATCGGATCTAAATAAAACAAAATTTTGGATCAAATTGCAATACGTGGGGAGCTTGATGGACAAGAAATTAGGGGGAAATGAAAGCAAGTAGGTAAAGAAATAGTCTAATAGTGGAATTTCTTTAAATAGAAAGAAAGTGGGAGAAAAGAAGAAAGTGACTAGAGTTAAGCTTTCTTTTGCCCCTTTTTTTTCGGTGCTAATTAACTTAGACTTAAGGTATATAAGTCTAAGTTATAATAAAGTATTGAAGATTGACAAGCAAGGCAAAGAAAAAAAAAGAATAATCAGAGACAAAACTGTCCAACTTGGAAAGAACCAAAGTTATAGGCGAAGACTTTTTTGTTTTTTTCCCTTTCTTGTGCTTGCTTTATGGTCACATTTCCACTCTGATTTTATTCTTTTTTAAAAAAAAAATTAATAGTATTTCTTTTTTCTGTTTGTTTTGATTTGGTCTGAAACGTTTGATTGTTATGTTGTCGTCATTGACAAGTACATTTTGCAGCGTGGACAAATTACAGTATCACACGTTGGATAGTTTTTGCGAAATTCTCTCTCAGCTGACACGGCTTTGGAAGAGAAAAGAATAATCAGATGCAATTTTTCAATTTGCACTTCTCTCTTAATTCGTTTTTACTTGTTCATATTTAACTTTATATGCCCAATAATTAATAAATAAAGTATATGTTTTACACGTATTAATTAGAATATAGTCTTAACAGATTTAAAAATGAAAAATTAATGTAAAGAGTAAAAACAAAAGGAAATATTTGTCTTTCTCTTGATATATTAAAGTGGATAAATAAAAGTAAAAATTTACTTTTAGTATAGTATAATAGGCAGCAAAAGTGTACAGGGAGTATCTTTTTCTTTCATTTTTTTTTAAATTGCTAAGGATTTGAACAGTTCTTTGAAAATAGAGGAACTGATCTTATCGAATCATTATTAATTTTTCTCGATAAAATTATTATAGACCTTAAAAGATTTTATGTCTTTTGAACCGGCTTTGGGTCAGCAATTCAGTAATCGTTCTAAGATAGACTTTTGGTTTGAGAGCATATAATATTCCCAATTAAGAGATAATGGTCAAAAGTGTGTGATGAATTAATTAGCCTATAAAATTTCGTCCACATGACAGCTGATTCATTAATTTCAAAGTGTATTTTGAAAAATAATTAGTGTTAGTTCATGTAGAAACCGCAAACACCTTATATTTTATGTAGGAAATTGGCAAAAAAAATATCCTTAAGGTGTGTTTTTAACTTTATCTCTTCATTGTTTAAAAAAAAAAAATTAATTCCTTTAATTATCAGCATGGGGTGCCATTTGGCACCATTTTTAAACAAAAAATAGAGTGTACACCATGCACCATTGGATACTAATCAATGTGTGTTTTGAGAAATAATTGGTAACGGTTCAGATAGAAAACGCAAACCCTTAATAGTTCAAGTAGAAAATTCACAAAAAAATAATACTTCAGTTATGTTTTTGACCATTATCTCTTAATTAAGCTATACTTTATATGTCATATTTAAAATTGTTATGTTTTACACATAACTAACGAGACATCAGAATGATCAAACAATACCAATATCGCAGAAACATTGATTGAGTCAGTTTCAAAAGGTCTAATTTTAATTATATATATAAATGAGTAATTGAAAATTGTTAAGATATAGACTTTTTGAAATACCGGATCAAACCAAACTAATGACACCCAAATTTTTTACTTATGTTTATTTTTATTAAAATATTTTATTACTTACTTTTTAGTCTACGATCCTCATTCCAATTTACGTGATATTATTTGATTCATCATAAATTTTAAGAGTAATTTATTTATAATTTATTATTTTAAATATATCTTAATATTAAAGGTAAAACAAAAAGTATAAAAAATTATAAATTTTATATACAAACATAAAAATACAATTTTTTGGGACGAAATCATTTTGGAGTTATATATGGTTTGCTTAATTTCATTTAATTAAAAAATGAGTTGAAGTTTGAAGCATTTTTATTATGTTACAGAAAAACCACAAATCATTTACTACCATAGAAACCCTTCTTCTTTGTATTTAATTCCTTTTGTATCCTTTAGTTTCGACTGGCGACTGCTGCTGTGCATTTCGTTATAGAGTGGAGAAAGAAGTGAGTGATTCTCAGAAACAGCGATAGCCTTACGCCGTTCCGGGTAATATTTCTGTGTCTCTGTCATTTTTAATTCTCATCCAGGGGTAATAATATTACTGTACTGATGCTTTTTTATCATTTCTTGGACCGGGGTGAAAAGGTATATTGGGTACCCTCTACCCTAACTAGACCCCACCACCTAGTGAGATTTTACTGTTTTATATTAGGCATAGACGGATTCAAGATTTGAAGCTTGTGGTTTTCAGCTAGCAGTGTGTGTTGTTACTGGTTGTCAGCTCAAATTTCTTATATATTTGAACGGTTTTACATTATAAATACAAGATTTGGATAAAAGTTGTGTTCCTGCGAACCCACAGCGCCCCTGATCCTTGGGTACATATTTTGTGAAACCTAGGGTTAATGAGTTTCTGCTCTACCATGAACATTGTTAATTTTGCTTGAGAATTATTTGCTTCAATAGTTTATCTCTTATGTTGAAGGTCTAAAAAGGAACTCGGTCGATGGTAACCATTTTGATGCCAAGTAGACAGCTTTTTATCTGGGAAGTAGATTGAGGAAAGGGGAACTGGAAACCATATCAATTCACTCTTTAACATTCAAAAGAATAACTTTATCAAAGGCAAAAAATGGTGTACATAGAAAGACAACATTTTGAAGAGCTTATATTAGCTGTAAAACTACCAATTTCGAAAGTTAGAACTACCGATTTGCTCAGATACAGGGAAACAAGCAAAATTCTGTCATTTTTTCTTCTTTTCGGAGAATATACGGGTCACAACTACAAAGCTGCAACAGCTAAAAAAAAGAAAGAGTCAATTTTTCATGTTAAAAAAGGGTACAACATGGCAAGGAACACCCGTAGACCAAAAGTTAAAAATGAAGAAAAGGCCAAGATAATCATATCATCAAGTATATAACCAAATAGGTAAACCTTGAAAAAGATCACCTTTTTTGATCAAGTAATTGAATTCTCCATTGGATGTTAAGATTCATCAATTCCTACAAGTTACAAATTAGTTACCTTTGCACTTGATAAACTACTACATCATCCCTACAATTTGATCTGAAAGAAGATCAATGAATCAGAGACTATGAAACAACAGAGATTTTGTTTCCGCTAGACCAACAAAAAATTCCCACTGTAGATGTTTTTTATTCAAGGGGACATGCCAATACGATCTCGAATTCGACTTGATCTCCTAACTGGGGTTGTCAACACCACCTTCTTGAGTTCTTCTCCATCTTTCTCCACCTTTTACTTTAAGATCTTCTTTTCAGCTGTAAAGCTTCATATGATGGAGAATCTGTTACAGGATAATCCACAACAGATGGCTGAGCAGGAGGTAAAACAACTTTAGATAAATTAGTGTTGCTCCCTTCTGCTTCAATCATGCTGTTTTTCTTAACACAGCTTCTAAGAGCTGCTGCTCACTTCTTCAACCATCATCTCACTTAGTAGTTCAATCTCTGGAGCTCTGATGTGGCTGATCTCTTTCGACGCTTCCTTTGTTGGTCCACACAAAGATGAAGTTTGTGTAATGGATCCAATGGCAGGTGTTCTTCTCTCAAAGTGAGAGATTCTGAGATTTTCTGATGGATCATTCATGTGGTTCATGTAAAGTTGAAACGTTTACAGAAGTTTCATTTTTCCTCTCTAAGAGTTCCCCAACACTAGGTACTCCAGCTCGAGGAGTTCCAATGGAAGCTTTTGGTTTGCTTGATAACATAGATGATAACCAAAGATGCCACCAGAAGTACTGAAGCTGCTGAAACTCCAGTGATAATAACTGTGTTACTCAGTCCAATTTCTTTGACTTCAGCATTCTGTGACTCTATTTCAATGTCAAGATTGCTGATTTCTAATTCTGTGGCAATTTCTTCAGCTCCTTTTGATACTGTCTCCAATATTTCTTCCTCTCCAGCTCGTTCCTGAGAGATTTTTTCGACCTGCTCAACCTTGTTGTCAGCATCTTCTGCTTGCTCAAATTTGTAGATTGAATGAGCAGCACAAGTACTTGAAATGTCATCAAGCAATGGTTCAAGGTTGAGTGGAAACTGATAGATAATAGGATCCTTCTTATCAAGAAAGAACTTGGTCCTTCTGCAGCTGCTCATCAGAACCTTCAACTTCTTCCTCATTCACTTCATTGGAACTAGTAACTTCACCAGCAGCTGTTGACATGGTCTCCTCCTCTTCATCACACTGACTAACCTCAACCTCTGTGCTGTCCTGGTCAGCAATATCAATATCTGCACTTAGTCCTTCCTGTGGCTCAGTTGTCTTTTCCAGTTCAGCATTTTCCACTTCCAACAACCCCATTAAGTTCGACCGCATTAAGTTCGACCGCATTAAGTTCATAAGTAGTCTCTTTTTGACTCAACTCAAGAAAACCAGTTTGAGAATCTCTGGCTGATCCACATATACACCTTCACTCCCGTAAATTTCGTGTAAACCAGCTTCAAAGATGTTCTTGCGAATCTTGTTGCCAGTATCTGAAGTCATTATCGAGTTTGTGGAAGATAAATTTGCTCCTGACAGAAAGAAAACAACCAATATAAGCAGAAGTTTGAAAACACCTTTCAAATTCCATTCCTGATCCACAACCTCCTCTTCCATTTCTTCTTCATCATCCTCAACACTATCCACCGCATCTTCATCATTCTTCGTCTCCATGTTATGTTTTTCAGGCATATGAGGAATCTTCAGCTTGCTGCAATGACTCTTGATTATCATTACATTTCTGAGGGTCAAGAAATGTCCCACTTCGTCTGTTTGGTTTGTAGCATAGATACTTAGGCCTAGGGCCGAGGTCATTAGTGAGAGAGTCATATGGCTTAAATGAGGACTCAACAACAGAGTTGTTTTCTTGATCAACTCTAGGAAGAACTGGGTAATTTTCCAGAACGATGAGAGGGTGAGTTTAGGGATTTTGTTTTAGACCCAAGATTTGAGGCTTTGTGAGAAAGGCTTTCACATGAGCTGGCAATTTCATTCCTTTCTGCCAAAATTTTCTTTCTAATTGGAACTGAAGCTTTGGAAGATGCAGATATGGTGGGTGACATGAAATTCTTAGTCATGGGTTTCTGGTCAAGTGGTTGCTCCTTTTCATTCGTTTCTCTTGACCCAGAAAGCGAGTGATTTGGAACTGTAGAAGGCTTAGGTGAGCTCAATGGTGGAGTTTCTTTCCGTGGAGTAGCACCCATATCTATATTTCCTCAAATCATGATTTCAGAAATTCCTCTTTTTTTGAAAGTTTTGGTATATATGAACAATGAGGGAACAACCTTATTCTCCGTTGTAATCCCTAGAGCTAGCTTATCCTTAATTCTCCATTGACACACCTTAGCTCCTACCGTATATTGTATTTAATCAAAGCAATTTTGTCTATCATAAGGAACACCAAATCAAACCTAGTTCACTCATTTATGAAGCGGATTAAATGAAATTCTGGGTATGTTGTTGTATAAGAAAGAATAATAAAAAAATTTGAATACTGATTCTTTGTTCGTAAAATATATGCTAGTTGGATGAAGGATTGATGATTTTTGTAGTTTTAAGTTCACAATTGCTCAAATATAAGGAGATTTTCAGAAGTTAACAAAAATGATGTTCTGAAGCATGATAGTAGTAATGCATAGGGTGATCAAAAGGAGAAGGTTTCCTGTTTACTGTTTGATAATACATTTGCTGCATTATGTCATGATTGAAGTTTGGGGGCAATAAGACACCTACATATAGGGTTGTTGTACAATGAAAATGTAGATTTTTCCTTCATCGTAGTTTTACACGTTCTCTTTTCTCTTTTCAGCTTTTCTCCTTCACTTCTTTCGCTTCCTCTGTGTGTATTATCCGTTGCATTTCTTGGTGTTGTTATTTTCTGCTGCACTGTATGATGGAAAACCAGTCGCTTTGTGATGATAACATGAAGGAGGAGGGGGAGGAGGAAGCAGAGTATGTATTGCTTGATCTGGATGGCCTTCCTCCTGAAGTTCACATACCCCCAAATGCACCATATGTTCTCTCGGTACTATTTTCTAGCCCAAATTTACTTTTCTGTTTAATTGTTTTGATGTTCTTATAGACTCAAAGCTAAGTGATATCCCTTCCTTCTATTTCTTTTGACTTGTTAGGTACTCATTGTTTTCAAGTTGCTCCACAATACACTGGGTTGGTCTTGTAGCTTCTTTGCACTACAATTGCTTTGCTTCTTCAATTTTGTTAATTTTTTTTTGCAGGGCCTAGACACATTGAACCCCATCTTGACCATTGATGGCAAAATCAAGCTGGTGAGTTGATGGTTTTGAGGCTGATTCAAGTGCAAAACTTTTGTGAATATTACAATCATGTTTACAATTTTCTTAATTTCTTGAAGTTATATATATCTCCTTAGTGACATTAGCTGTTACAATGGTAAAAGTTTTCTAAAGTAATAAAATCTCCTTAGTGACATTAGTCATTACCATGTTCAAACATCTTGATCCCCGCTGTCATCCTACACCCCAATAGTGTGCCACACTTACGGCAGTACCATTAGGTATACTTTATTGTCTCACCATATCTTGCAATAATGCGCTTAAATAACACTTTATGGCTGATACGTATCAGTCCACACAGTTTTGTCTTCCATTCATGAGAGAATATAAACAGATTGTATCTATTTCAATCCCATCTATTGAGAGTGTGTGTAACAATAGTGGTTTTACACTTGTACCATATGCTTATGAACGCCCGTTAGGCATTAAGCTGATTAGTTTATATGCTATTTTTGTATCAATATTCATTCCATCTTGTCTTTGCGATTATAGTACTGAACATTTCTCTGTTTGTGTTTGTCTCAACTGCCTTTTATTTCTGTTTTGCAGATTGGACAGTATGATGAGACTATTGGGACATGCCTTGTTTTTAATGAAAGTGGTAAGCATGCTCCTCTTCTAGCAACATATTATATAGATAGCACAAGAGAAGGCATGATATACTTATCTGATTACTTTAATCGAGCTTCAATGTTGCTGGTGTTGTTCCAAAATCTGAACATATTCCCTCCATTTCACCTCCACCCCACCCTCCCCCCCCCCCCCCCCCCAAAAAAAAACAATATTATTAAATAAAATAAGAGGGGATTCTCATTGTGAGTTTCTACCATACACAAGTGTCTGGGGTCAGAACTTGCTGCTTTCTAACTGAACAACATTTAGATGTCTTGTGGTGGCAGATTAAGTTGTTTTCTGATTTTGGTTTCTCGTGGAACTCCGACACAGAGCTTCCACCTGGTATCCATAAATGTTAGTTAGCTACAACATTAGGCACATAGTGGACTGTGAACCGGGAATCTGTCTTATTTAGGTTCATATGAATGGAGTACTTTTCTCTGGAATTTATCTTCCATCACAGAAATGCTATGTGACTTTCAATTTCTGCAGGAAATGTAGCTCTAACACAATGTGCATTTGACATAATGAAACATAAAGATAGGCAATCACACTTCTACTGCACCCTGCCTTCAAAATCTTTTAGTCCACGACTCCTTGGCACGAGCCTTGTTTTATGTTAAGACCTATATCAATTATTTCTAATTTCATGCTTTTCGCATATTAGCTGGAAGATTAAAATAAAAACAAAAATCTTTGAATCAATCTGGAATATTATAATCCAACAGAAGTTCTTGCAGATGACCCTCCGGTAGTCCCTGAAGACGCGGGGCCTTCTGAAGCTAACCTTTTCCCAGGAAGACACATGTCAGATCCTAAGCAAACCAAGTCCAAGCAAATCATGCCTGTAACACTGCTTCAAAAGATACTCAAGTTCAGGTTGTTGGAGGATTGTGAAGCTGAAGATGCAAGAGAGAAGCCAAAAGAAGATTAAGTAACTGAGTTTCTTAGTAAATTAGAAGATACTTAACTATGTTTGAGAATGTATAGGGTAGTCAAAACAGAGCCATTCCGACATAGCAATGATGTAGCATGAATAGTACTAGCATTATCTTATTTCTACTATATAGAAGCATCGGTTTAGATCCGGATCGACATGTGTGCTTTGTGCTATTAAATTTCAAATTGAGGGTGCTTATGTCATTGCTTCTTAATTTGATATACCAATACCTACGTGGCTCTTATTTCTGTATCCACCGCATACTCTCTCATCTTTGTGGCTTTATTGAGTTCACTCCTTTTTTCTTTGTTGTCTCTTCTTCTCTCTTCCCCGCTCCTTGCCCATTTCTCTCATTTGCAGGTACAGAACTATGTTCTCTCTCTTTGTGCAATCAAAGTTCAATTTTATTTTGATTTTAACTCAGTTAATTTCTAGGGTTTTTAGTAGAAGAATTGGTACTTTGTTCAATTTTAGAATTTGTGACGAAAAATCATTATGTAGAGATTGTTGTGTACAGAGACATTACAGACCATCAACTTGAAGATGCCTTTAGCCCTTTTGGTAGAAATGTCCATTGTCAGGTTTGTACTTCCCCCCATAGTTCAGTTTTCTTTGCAATTTATGCAAATTTTTGGGATTTTTTAGGATCCAATATGTATGTGTGTGTGCTTTCTGTTGAATGCAACCTTCCTCTGTTTTTCCTGAAGCATCTAACTGAGTATACCAAAACCGACAACTCAGAAGATATGTACATGCGAATGAACGAAAGTGACAAAACTACATTTAGTTTCTCTAAAGATGATGCATTCACTACATTACTTCAGTTTGGTTCCTAGCAAAAACTTAATGGTTATGTTAAAATTAACATGCTTGCTTGCTTAGTACCTGATTATCATAGGAGTAACATTTATGGTGGGGCTAAATTCTATTTCAAGCAGATGTCTGACTTTTACTGATTAGTGCTTGCTGCCAACTTGCTACTTCATAATCTTTCTCCCTTCCCAGATCTTTTCCTTCTCTGTCATCTTCAATATTTTGTGGAAAGCTGGATGGAATATGGGTTTATTGGAAGCTATTAGCATATGTCGATCTGAGAATTTTGGAAACGTTTCCATTGCCTAATAAAGTAACAGAACATTTATTTTTCCTTGGACAATGCCGGGAGTAATTAATCAAGAAAAGTGAACCGTCGTAATAGAAATAGGATTTGGTTTTATGCCCCATCGTAGCTCAAAAACATTTACTATCTTTGAGTTTTATGAACCAATGATTTGTGCAGTTTTAAATCTAGAGATCGTGTGTTCGCTTGCTTGCTCGCATCATGAAAGTCTAGGAGCGTTGTTTTTTTTTGTGGTATCGAGGCTCTTGATACTCAGGGAAGTTATGCAATCTTAAATCTAGAGACTGTGTTTTGCTTTGCTTGCTCGCATCATGAAAGTTGAGACGCGTGGTTCTTTTTTATACTATATACGATTGATACTCTGGGAAGTACCAAATGGAGTATTTTCTGCTGTTGACAGAATATGCATTGGTGGATGACAGATGGCTGATTTTGCTGAGCGTCGTCTTTCATTAAGTAAATGAATTTAATAAATTGAGTAAATGGTTTATTAAAGGAACTAGAAATTGCTACAGTTTCTTTTGTTTGCAGGTTCTTTTGCCAGAAGAACTAGCTACAGAAGATGAGGCACCACTCGCAAAGTGGAGTCTACCTGGAAAGTGGGACTGCCACTGGGTGAAGATACACTTGACAAATAAATTTGCTGGTGGTGTGGAGAAATCATCTTCCAAAGGTAGAGTGCCTTACTGAAGATCACTCCGAAGATCATAAATTATCAGGCTCTGGAAAATGGGTTGAAGGAAGACGCTGCTGGTTGAATGCAGTTGTCAGTCATGGTGAAGCTGTTAGAAGCTCATCCCCTGAGACGGCTATTTCTCATATTCTTATGCACCAGGTAAGTTTCACCACTAATCGTGTCTAACACATTTATTTAATCCGGTGATGTTCGGCTCACATTGAAACTACAATGCATATTCATTTGAAGTCATTGCTTCCATTTGAGTTATGAAGAGCATGTAAGAAAGATTAGAAGGTAGCACATGGTCCTATGTGTGAAACATTTAGACCAATATGACAACAACAACATACCCAGTGAGTCCCACAATGTGGGGTCTGGGGAGGGTAGATTGTACGCAGACCTTATCCCTACCTTAGGTAGGGAGACTGTTTTCGGAAGACCCTTGGCTCAAGAAAAAGCATAGGAAAGGTTACATACGGGTAAACAATTCAAAGCAATTATGAAAATGAAAACAACGAAAGTGAATAAGCCATGATAAACCATTCTGTGCAAACAGATACTCGCAGAAATCAAGGGACAAGAAACTAAATATCAATGCAATTACTCGCAAGAAAGGATAAACGCGACTACCTACTAGCTTTCTACCCTGATCTGAGTCCTCCATACCCTCCTATCTAAGGTCATGTCCTCGGTAAGCTGAAGGTGCGCCATGTCCCTGTCTAATCACCTCTCCCCAGTACTTCTTCGGCCAACCTCTACCCCTCCTATTTAGACCAATATGCTTGAGCAAATAGTGAAACTTCCTGCGAAGAGAAGTTTTGCCCCTTAGAAATTTCCATCTGTGAATAGATGCTTATTTTTTTTTCCAGAAGAATGCTATTTGAATGAATTTGAAGTTGTAAGTAGAAGATGCATTTTGAGGTTTTATGAATTATCATCTCCTAGAGTAACAACAACAACATACCCAGTAAATTCCCACAATGTGGGGTCTGGGGAGGGTAGAGTGTACGCAGACCTTACTCTCACAGAGTATTTATCATCTCCTAGAGTATTCCCTATAAATATTTATTGATTTGTGGAAGATCCTTGGTTCTTCTCTTTTGTTAAGATATATTCTCGAACTGATTTGTAGTTACTTTTTGAATGTAGGCTTTACTGAAGGCAGAACCGTTAAATCTTAATTTCTTAAATTGGTGGAATAACATCAAAAAAGGACAAATTTTTCATTCATAATCCTTGACCTGTCTCTATATCTGTTGTGAACCTTTAATCAGTTTTACCTGCTTTTGACCTTCATTGCAGTTTTCCCATTATAATTTCCTACAAAAGCTTGGTAATATTGTATACCAAATCCAACTTTTCCCTACTTAGCACCAAAGTTATTGTAACGATACAAAATATCTTGCTTGGTTTCGTCATGTAATTGACATGTTCTAATATGTTTGTCGAAGAGTTTAAAGAGGAAGCTTATGAGAAGGTAAGCGGTAAAGTGATTGATCTTCCAAGTGAATGCATCACCATTTATCCAGTATGCAATAAGCTTCTGTCATGGAAGATAAGAATATTTTCCTTCTCTTAGTGGCTTGGTCAAGTAACAGAACTGCTTTGGAGATGTACGATATACATAATATAGGTATTTTATAATTTATTGTACATTTTTCTCAAGCTTTTGTTGCTTAATGAATGTAATTCATTTGACAACGTTGCCTCCTTTTTTCTTTAATTCTGTTAGACGCAGGAAACCTCAGGTAGAAGGAATGAGAAGTGAACTCTTTTAGGACCTTTGGGGTAGCTTTACAGCCTATAACTCTTATTTATACATTTTGAGACCAAATGAAAATTTTAAAGGGAAAAAAAGAAAAGAAAAGCATAAGAAGGGGAGAACATTATTAGCTTGGTTTGATGCATGTCTTAATGTTCGACCAAAGAAAGTGTGGTTTCGCGCACAAAAAAGGAAACCGGTTACCTGAGTTTCTGTACTTTGCCATAGGCAGAGGCGAATTTATGTAGAAAAAGTGGGTTACGTGAACTCATGGTCACCCGACTAAATTCAGTATGTTATGTGTATAATTCTTAAAATATATATAATATTAACTGAAGTAGTTCATGGTCAATCGAGACCGAATGGAGCATTTGTTAAGCGTCGAAGTTTAGTTCCTTAAGTTCGAGGGTTCGAACCCAACTTGCTGCACTTAGCATTTTTTTTTTAATTTCTAAAGCAACCTTTTAACGGTTTCATTTTCGTATTATTTCTAAAAGCAATGGTGAACCCATCGTTCAAATTTTGGATTCGCCTCTAGGTATTCACCAAGAAACCAATATGATTTGTGACGATTTTGCGTCTAAAGAGCCATCCTTGCCCTCTTCATGTGTTAAGTTTGAAGTTGAATGTGACTTGTGATCTTATGTCTGACTCGAACGAATAGAAGTATTTGTTGGAGTACAGAACCCCCATGAACAACACAAAGGAAAAGAGAAAGAGCAATGATGAAGAAGACGGGTGGAAAACACAAAGGAAAAGAGAGAGAAAAGTAAAGAAGACAAATGAGTGTGTTGGTGTTGCTTTCAAGCAATGAAGAAGACGGATGGAAAACACAAAGGAAAAGAGAGAGAAAAGTAAAGAAGACAAATAAGTGTGTTGGTGTTGCTTTCAAGTAAGAGAATCAACTCTTACTTTGACTGAAATAAGAGACAAAAATGCCTAGCCAGGTGGATTCATCTCAGCCATACAACACACACACTTGATAGATTAATTCTCAACCATTAGATTAAAAAAATACAACAGATTCAAATGTGGTCATGTGACCATCACGTGAAAGAATCAAAGTTTGTTACATATTGGACAAATTAGAATAGGACAAGTGTAATTAGTTTTGTCTATTTCCCTTTTATTTCTATTACATAGCATTGTATATAAATAGATGTAGAGGCTGATGAATAAAATTACACAGTGAAAATTCCTAAATACAGTGTCTTCATCTTCAATTTTCATCATGGTATCAGAGCAACTCTAAGCTCGATCCAGATCTGTGTCAAAATCTCAAAATCATCTTCAAATTTTAGTAAGCCAAAATGCCTGAAACAAATGTAACAGAATCAGGCAGTGGTGAGAAAGGAATCACATATGACAATGGACATCCTTATCACCTAAACAATTCAGATTCACCTGGTATGACTCTAGTCAACACTGTTTTTTATGGAAGAGGATACCCAGGTTGGAGGAGATCCATCCTCCTATCTCTATCAGCCAAGAGGAAACTTGGTTTTATCAATGGAGCTTGTAAAGCCCCAGATCTGAAGTCTGCAGATTTTGAACAATGAAGTTGTGTCAATGATATGATTATATGCTGGATATCAAATGCATTATCTAAGGATATTGCAAACAGTGTGATGAACTCCAAGACTGCAAAAGAACTTTGGGACAGTCTAGAACAGAGATTTGGCAAGTCAAATGGTGCCAAACTCTACCATCTACAAAAGGAGTTGACAGGACTAGTACAAGGTAATAGTGACATTGCTGGGTACTTCACCAAACTTAAGAGGTTATGGGATGAATTAGATGGGATAAATGTGATTGTTTGCTGTTCATGTGAATGCACTTGTGATGGGAAAGCATAATTAACAAAATCCCTGGAAGATCAGAGGTTGATTCAATTCCTAATGGGATTAAATGATGCATATGCTCAGGCAAGGGGTAACATACTTATGATGAATCCCTTGCCTGGAATAGATGTTGCATATTCCTTGCTTTTGTAGGATGAGAACCAGAGGGAAGTATATGCAAATGCACACTTCACCTCTGATTCTGGATCATTTATGGCAATTGGTCAGGCAAAACAACCAAACGGCACTTTATTTGCTGAGTTTGCAGCATTCATGGCTAATGGACAGGGAAGAAATGCACAGAAATTTAAAAACCAAGCAATGAGAGGACCAAGCACATATCAGAAATATAATAATTCAAACCAGAGGACTGCCAAGCCACAGAACAAATTTAGGGGTAAGAAGAAATATGATCCAAATGTA
Organism: Lycium barbarum; assembly: GCF_019175385.1. Taxonomy (NCBI): domain Eukaryota; kingdom Viridiplantae; phylum Streptophyta; class Magnoliopsida; order Solanales; family Solanaceae; genus Lycium; species Lycium barbarum. The sequence goes on from NC_083347.1 coordinate 5,954,958, forward strand.
TCTTGCACCTATTGTGGAAAAACAGGACATGTGCATGATGATTGCTACAGACTGCATGGATTCCCTACAGATTTTGAGTTCACTAATTCCAGAAACTATCAGCCCCAGATTAAAGCAAATGCAAGTTTAACTCATGAGGCAGAGGAAAGCATGGGAGGACAAGATTTTGGAGTCAATGATGGGAATTTTGAGGAGCAGTTTAGCAAGGAACATATTGCAGAAATGATGCAAATGTACAAGCAAAGTAAATTGACACAAGCAGGAAAAACAGGAATTAATGCAAATGCAGTGGCTGGTACCATTCTTAAATATTCAAGTTCTGTGTTCACTAGTCTTAAACAAAATACTTGGATCATTGATTCAGGAGCTTCAGAACACATGTGTTTTGATCCCAATTCTTTTCTATTTCTAATTCCTCTCCCTGTGCCTTTAAATATCAATTTACCTAATTCTTTCAAGGTAAGTGTAACTCATATAGGCAGTATTTCTATTTTACCAGGTCATGTCATAACTGATGTGCTTCTTGTGCCAGATTTTAAGTATAATCTGTTGTCAGTCCACAAATTATGTGTCCAGTTTCAATATGATGTCCTATTCACAACCACTGGATGTTTGTTGCAGGACCTTTCAATGAAGAGTCCTCAAGCTTTTGGTGAAGTTAGAGAGGGACTTTATCTATTGGAGCCTAATAGTGCCAAGTCTAGAAGTAATTTCAATTCCAATGATGTATTTTCAATTCCAAAAGGAAGAAACTCCATTTCACAATCAGTTTCAGTTTCTAATCCAGTGCATGTTAATGTTGTTCCTAATGTAAAGCTTTGGCATGTAAGGTTGGGACATCTCCCATTTTCAGCAATGAAACATTTAAGTTTTCTTCCTTGTGATTTCAATTCTGATTTTATTTGTGATGTCTGTCCTAGAGCTAAACAAACTAGACAACCTTTTCCTACTAGTAGCATAAAGTCCAAACACATTTTTGATCTCATCCATATAGACACTTGGGGACCCTACAAGTGTAATACTTACAATGGATTCAGTTTCTTTCCCACCATAGTAGATGATTTCAGTAGATGAACATGGACATTCTTACTAAGCACTAAGAGTAATGCTTTCCCTGTATTAAAAAGCTTTCTATCTATGGTAGAGAGACCGTTCAATGTGAGAGTTAAAATGATCAGGTCTGATAATGCTTTGGAGTTGGGGAAAGGCACACAAGAATCAGCATTTCTAGCCTCACAGGGGATTCTGCATCAACTGTCTTGTGTAGCTACCCCTCAACAAAATGGAATTGTTGAGAGGAAGCATAGACACCTCTTAGAGATTGCTAGAGAATTGATGCTCCAATCCAAATTGCCTATGTCCTGCTGGGGAGAGTCTATTCTAACTGCTACACACATCATTAATCGATTGCCATTTAGTGTGCTCAAGGGACAGAAACCTTATGACATATTGTTTAGACAAAAGCCTACTTATGATCATTTAAGGAATTTTGGGTGTTTGTGTTATGCTTCCACCCTCGGACAGGGAAGGACCAAGTTTGATGAAAGAGCTACTGCTTGTGTTTTACTAGGATATCCTTTACAGCTGAAAGGATATAAGCTGCTGTCTCTTGATACAAAGAAAGTATTTGTATCCAGAGATGTGAGATTTCATGAATCACACTTTCCTTTCAACTCATCTGATAACTCGCACACACCTATTTTCCTCAATTCCCCTTCTTCCTTAGATCATCATTCTGATTTTCCATTTCAAACTCAATCAGCTCCACCTGTAAATGATCTTTTTCACCCAGTTACACCCTCAGAACCTCCACATACTACTTCTGATCATCTGCCACTAAGTTCTCCTCACCAAATGAATTCTACAGACCAGCCTCTATCACCACAACTTGAGCCTACCTACTCAGGTTCTCCTACCCCACCAATTTCTCCTTCTACCTCTGTCCCTATCACAAATCCACCAAGAAGGTCTAGCAGGATCTCTCATGAACCTGTTTACCTAAAAGACTACACTTGCAATAGTGTGATCTTCACTGATCTAGCGAAAACTTGCTTTGATCACTCTCATAAGCCTAGGAGTTATGCTTTCTCTTCCTTATCTATCAACAATCAGCAACTACTCCATTCTATTTCTAACATTACTGAACCTAGTTGCTACAGCCATGTTTCCCAACATCCAGGATGGAGAGAGGCCATGAACTCAGAAATTCAGGCCTTGGAAAACAATCAAACCTGGGAAGTTGTGCTCCTACCTAAGGGAAAAAAAAGCTTTACCTTGAAAATGGGTTTACAAGGTAAAGCACCTCTCAGATATCAGTATTGAAAGACTTAAGGCAAGGCTTGTGGTGAGGGGGGATGTCCAAAGAGAAGGTATAGACTATGGAGAAACATTTTCACCTGTTGTGAAAATGACTACTATCCGGTGCTTACTTACCATTGCAGCTAAGAAAAAGTGGTCTGTTTCACAACTAGATGTCAACAATGTGTTTTTGCATGGTGACCTCCAAGAAGAGGTTTTTATGAAATTTCCAGCAGGAATGATACCTCCTAGTCCTAATCATGTCTGTCTTCTGAAAAAATCTCTATACGGTTTAAAGCAAGCTTCACTGCAGTGGTATGCTCGACTTGCAGGAGCATTAAGTTTCAAAGGTTATTCCTCTTCCTTAAACGACTATTCTCTGTTTTTTAAGCAAAATGGGCCACTAATTTCCATCCTAGCAGTCTATGTCGACGATATTCCCTTAACAAGGGATGATTTGAGTGAACTCGAGAATATCAAATGTTTTCTCAATACAGAGTTCAAAGTTAAAAACTTGGGAGAAATTCACTACTTTCTTGGCATAGAAATCTTACGAGAAGAGCATGGTTTTATTGTGAATCAAAGAAAGTTTACCTCAGATCTACTTCTCGAATTCGATGTCTCTCATTTGCCTAAGGTTGGCTCTCCTTTGGATCCTTCTTCCAAGCTTCGAGCAGATGATAGTCCTCGCATGGATAACCCCACGCTTTATCGTCACTTGGTCGGAAAGTTGAATTATTTGACCAATACTCGCCCAGATCTGTCCTTTGCCGTCCTTGCTCTGAGCCAATACATGCAGCGACCTTGTTTGTCACATTTCTCCGCTGCTTTACAAGTTTTACAATACCTGAGCTCAGATCCGGGTCAAGGAATATTACTATCTTCCAATCCATCCTTTTCTTTACTGGCTTTTTGCGATGCGGACTGGGCATCGTGTAAAGATTCTCGTAAATCAGTTAGTGGGTTTTTTATTACCCTTGGAGGTGCTCCGATTTCGTGGAAATCGAAGAAACAAATCTCGATCTCTTTGTCTTCCGCAGCGGCGGAATATCGGTCCATGCGTCGTGTTACTGCTGAGCTTACATGGTTAATCCGTCTTCTTGAAGATCTTTCTGCTCCGATCTCACTCCCAATTCCGCTCCACTCCGATAGCCAAGCTGCCATCCATATAGCCCGTAATCCGGTCTTCCACGAACGCACCAAACATGTCGAATTGGACTGTCATTTTGTGCGCCAACAGTTCCAATCCGGTCTGATTACATTTTCCTTTGTTCCCTCTATAGATCAACTTGCAGATCTATTTACTAAGGCTCTTTCTGGGGTTTCTCACAGAGCGATTTTGGACAAGTTGGGGGTCATGACTATCCCCTCCAACTTGAGGGGGGATGTTGGAGTACAGAACCCTCATGAACAACACAAAGGAAAAGAGAAAGAGCAATGATGAAGAAGACGGGTGGAAAACACAAAGGAAAAGAGAGAGAAAAGGAAAGAAGACAAATGAGTGTGTTGGTGTTGCTTTCAAGCAATGAAGAAGACGGGTGGAAAACACAAAGGAAAAGAGAGAGAAAAGTAAAGAAGACAAATGAGTGTGTTGGTGTTGCTTTCAAGTAAGAGAATCAACTCTTACTTTGACTGAAATAAGAGACAAAAATGCTTAGCCATGTCGATTCATCTCAGCCATACAACACACACACTTGATAGATTAATTCTCAACCATTAGATTAAAAAAATACAACAGATTCAAATGTGGTCATGTGACCATCACGTGAAAGAATCAAAGTTTGTTATATATTGGACAAATTAGAATAGGACAAGTGTAATTAGTTTTGTCTATTTCCCTTTTGTTTCTATTACATAGCATTGTATATAAATAGATGTAGAGACCGATGAATAAAATTACACAGTGAAAATTCCTAAATACAGTGTCTTCATCTTCAATTTTCATCAGTATTTAATAGCTGCTCGAACAAATAAAAGTATCTAATAACGTAAATTGTTGGACCCGCTAGCCATATAATCAGTACTTGCTTCAGAAACTCAGATGTTTCACAATGAGCATATGGCAAACAGAACTGGTTGGACACTGCAACTTGGGAACAAAGTTGAATTCTGTTTTATTCCAAATTGTGAACCAAGTATAACATCACGTTTCAGAAGTAAAATAGATTTTAAAAAGAATTTGAATTCTGTTTTATTGCAAATTGTAAACCATAGTTTGATTTAAGAAAATGGAGAGAAGATATAAGAATGACAAATAGAGCTACAAGACCGTGCTTGTATTTATTTTTCATTTATTTCTTTTGCTTACAATTTTTGGAATATTTCGTGCCCTTTTTTGCACGATTCTTTCATTGAGAGTGAGTGTGGGTGTGTAAATAAGAAAATACTTCAAAATCTCTGTATATGAAGAAAATGACAAAAATATTTAATTTTGGATTAAAAAACAATGGCTATATCTCAATGACCTCAATAATTAAGAGTGCAAATGTGTATATGAAATGATGTAGAAAGAATATAAACATAGTAGGCTTATAAACTGAAGATGAATTTACATTGCAAACGAGAAAAAGAAAACTATGAATGACACTAAAAGTTTGTAAAATGATTTGTATCACTCCCATTTTGAACATTCCATTTATCGTCCTTTGTATTTTCTTATGTCCCTCTCATTTGATTTTAATGTGTGGTATTATCTGTTGCTTCATATGCTTTGTATCTTCATGTTTTGATGTCATGTTTTCCCTGCTTCTGCTTCGAAAACGTCTCTTTTGAGCCGAGGGTGTGTATCGGAAACAGCCTCCCTACCCCCACAAAGGTAGGGGTAAGGTCTGCATACATCCTACCCTTTTCAGACCCCACTTGTGTAACTAAGGTGGGTATGTTGTTGTTAGTACTCCCTCTGTCCATTTTTACTTATCACGTTTCGTTTCTGGAGAGTCAGTTTGATTAATCTTCAAAACTAAATTAAATTAGATTAATTTAATATTTTAAAACTAAAATTTAGATGTTCGGAAACTATACGAAAAATATTATAAGTTGTAATTCTTCTCATATTAATATGATGAAAAACTATATCTTAAATTGTTGGTCAAAAAGTGAAACGTGGATTGATGGAGTATAATTTATTTCTCTGACCTAAAAAAATTACAATAATCAGGATATCCAGTAAAAGGAACAAATATGAAAAGTTCTAGTACTCAAAAGATAAATAAGCTAAAGTATAGAGAAGCTTAGGGTAAATATTTGCATAAAATCGCAATATATATTCTGTTGACATTCTCCATGAAGTACGTAATATTTTAAGACGGATTACAGACGCCAAAAACCCTATTTTTTATTCTCACAATCAAAATGGCAAAAAATAAATCTCGCGACCGTAGCTCCGCCACAAATCGACGGCTCAAGATGTATAATAATAGGCCAAAACGTGATCGTAAGGGAAAAATATTGAAGCATGATTTTCAATCAAAGAAGCTTCCATCGACAAGGATACAGCCAGATGTCGTTGGTTCAGTATGCTATTTATTCCCAAAAAGTTATACTTTTTAACTTATTCATGTCCAAACAAAGTAAACTTTTTCATGAATATGTAGTGGAATATCTGTTTGTTCGTCATTATAAGGTAAGTTACAACTTATAGAGTTATAGGGTTTATATATAGTTTATGATACCTATATTTGTGTCGGAAACAACTTTAGTAGGGGTAAGGTCTTCGGTACACTCTATCTTTCCCGGACCCACCTGTTGGATTATACTGGTTATGTTGTTGTTGTTGATATCTATATTTAGTTTAAAGTAATGAAATAATCCAGTTCGATTTAGTTCCTGATATTGGTCGAATTGACGCTAAAGTGTTAAATAATTGGGTCACAGGTGCGGGGTGTAATCTAGCTGAAGGTTTTGAGTTTTTATTGTTCAATTGTTATATCTGGCGGATTAAGTTGCTCATAATGGATACGTAGTCTCGTGGCAGTGAACGAGTATTTTCAATAAGGAGATTCAAATATAAAGAAGCAAACACACGAATGTCATACCCCTTTTTAACCGGGTTAAATTTAGGAGTATAACATATTGGTGATTCCTATTTATTTTGTTTTAAAGAGTCGCCACCTAATTAATTTAACGGTGAATTAGGACACCTAAATGTTAACTAAGGTAAAGTTAAAACTAAACCTCCGTTAATAGTCTGCTTAACCAATGTGATTCTAGGTAAGGGCTCTATATTATCCTAAAGGAAAGGGGTTAGGCATCCTTTAGAATCCGTTAACTTACGGTTATCCGACCAAACTTAAGTTAATTAATTAGATTAAATACAATGCTTAAATTTTAGAAAATGACTTAAAATATTGCTAAGGTTTTAAAAAAGAAAATCATGTTAGTTAAAATAAGATTTACAGAAAAAATAATAATTTGTATAAAAGAAAACTTTAAATGTCATTTTTGAAATAAGACTTATAAAGGTTGTTAAGGCTTTAAATGAAAGTATAATAAATGTTATTAGACTTGATGGAAATATGATAATTTGCCCATAAATAATAGCTTTTGAGAAAAAAAGATTTAGCGATTTTGAACAAATTATGTTATACGAATGTAGCAATGTAGAAAATCCAGGCTTATAAATAGAATTCAAAAGGGAGTGAGTTTTCTTATTAATTATGCTTAGTTAAAAATATGCATGATTGATTCAAACTTGAAGAGTTATCTATAAAATATACTTGAGTTTATACTCGCGTATTAGTGACGTTTTTGAAATTCCTAAGATAATAAAACATGATTCCTTTGACTCAAAAAATATGAATTTCATGCTATTGAAAATTAATTATCCTAAAATATTTCAAATAACTTCAATATAAAAGAAGAAAATGAAACTTACGAAACTAATTATTAGTTTTCCTTAGATTGACTACCCCTTACTAAACCAAAACTACTAATTCATTAAGATTCGTCTAAATTAGGAAAATAAAACAAAGTAAAGGGTTAGATGCATAATACAAATTAGATGCACAAAATAAATAAAATAAAGGAGTAGATATAATTTAATGGGGCTCAGCCCATTTTTAGAACTGCTGCTGCTGTTTTTCATTTGGGCTTTGGCCCAGCATTTTATTTTGCTGCAGACAGAGTTGATGCGAGGGAGGTTTTCGTTGGGCTTTTAGCCCAACACCGAATGCAAAAAAGAGATAAGTCCCTCGGACTCGTATGTGATGGTCATGCAAAAAAAATGAAGAGAAAAGAAGATTAGTATACAATCAGTGAAATATACTAAACATATGATATATAACTCAGACAAACCAGCAGATTGTGTATATTATATGTATATCTTAAGTATACCTTACGTATACACACTTCAACGAGATATGCTTGCAAAATATGCAAGGTTCTAACAAGGATATGTACTGATATCCGAATGTATGCATGACTTAACTAACATGTATTTCACTCATTCATTCAAAAGACTTCAAAATATTCCAAATCATACAACAAATATTGCACTGCCTGTGTTCCAAGATACTAACATAACACATGAAAAGAAAAATACAAACTGAGTGGCAATCAACTTATATTTATCAAATTTATCCTTGGCATGGTTTAACCCAATTCAAACCATGAAGCACACATTAAAATGAATTTTAAAAGTTACAGGGGGCGGCATACATGCGTGCATTACAGAGACAAAAACAGAGGGAGTATCGAGTTCAAAATGATATCAGGAATGCATAGATGAAATCAAGACTTGCACATGCTATAAGTCAAAGAAAAGGGGTAAAGGGCAGGAAATCAATTATGCTTTTGAAAGAAAAAGGATTTAAATAATCCTAGTGATCAGATGATTTATTTTCAATGAGTTAAGATTTAGATCCCATCTCTGTTAAGCTTTGCTCTTCCTTTTAATACTCAGCAACCAAACAACAAGCCATAACAATGAATTTATCAAGCAGCAACAGTCTAGACCGAAACTTAAAGTGATTTAGGATTTAGAGTTATTTACTACGATCCTTAAAAGCCTGCGAGCAGCAGCTAACTGGAACAGAGGGAATACCCAGATGTCTTGACATGTATCAAATAGGTAATCAAATGAACAGGCATTTGGCATTCCCATTCCAACATGTTAACTAGATGTAGCAGCTTCAACATTCATACAGGTTTAAATGAATATCCCTAAGGATATATACTCATATGATTCATACAATGCTCAGAGGCAAGCTTAGACAGATTCAACTCCACAGGGAATGATCACATAGCATACAGTTAGCATGTTTTATCAATAAGGAACCTCAGATATACTTTCGGAACTCAGCAGAGCCCTAGCATATATTTGCAGATACTGAAGTTGGATCTAAAATGTTGATCAGCCTTATTGACATATCTTCAGTCCAACCATACCCACATCATCTCAAAATAAACCTAACATGCTAGATATCTATAGCTAAATCATGCTTACTACTATTAACGAGTGATCAACCTACAAGATCATTAAATCATACTAAACTTTATCAAAGAAATAACCACAGTAGAGGCATGAAGCATACTAACCATATTCAGACCAATTGCTAACAATGATCATATGCAAACTAAACACAAATGAAGCAAATAGCAACAAAGCAAACAAGCAGAGATTAAATAGAATTAGACAGAAAAAGGGGAGGAAGGTATTTACTTACTTAAAGTAAACTAAACTAAACAATCATACCTAAACATGTTTGACCACATAAACAGGCTAACACAGAAACATATTTAACTAAACCTGAATCGAACTTGATATATAAACGCAAGGACACATCTTGACTGCTAAAATAGAAATTAACTAAATAAAGAAGAGTTGTTTACATACTTAAGTAGACCAAAACTAAATTATCATACATAAACGTGTTTTACTACATAAACAGACTAACACAGAAACGGATTTGTTTATCGAACTAGAATAACTTAACTAAAACTAACATACTTGAACTATGGAATGATAAACTAAAATAACACAGAACAACAAAAATGCAACAGAAATATAAAAAAGGGGAATGGAGAATTACTTTCTTCGGGTGCAGCGAAGTGAAGCCTCGAGTCTCCGATCTACCTCGAAATAACACAAACTCCGAGCTCTCAGCACTCAGATTCGAACGAGCAAAAACAGAATGGGTTTAGCATTTTTGAGGTAATATCAAGGAAGCTGAAACTAATATTAGAATGGAATTTGAACGATTCAAGACTTTGTATTTTCGGGTATTCAAAAGGGACTGATACAACTCCTATTTTTCACAGATTCGAAACAGCTATGAGTAATATTTTCTCGGGGGTTTTACTTTAAAAAATCTTATATTTCTTGGGGTCATTTCCTGAACCAAAAAAAATCCCCCTATTTGGATGATGAAAACGAATACTTATAGACTGATTTAGGGTTTGAGTTTGAGAGGAGAGGGGACAAAGGGGAGTGGAGCGCAGAGGCATGGGCGTAGGGAATGGCAGAAGCGTGGGGGGACAGCGGGAGTGGGGTGACAAAGAGGAACGTGGGAGAGAGAGTGTGGATAGAGAGAGAGAGGAGGGGAGGGAGACGAAGAAAAAGGGAAAGGAGAGGAGAGAGCTGCGGCTGCTCTCTCTCTCTTTTTGTTAAAGATGAGGTTTAGGGTTTGAATAGTAGTGGGACGGGTCGGGTAGTGTATTGGGTTGGGCTGGTCCGTTTTGAAATATTGGGTTGGTATTTGAAATGTGGATTGGGCATTAAAATGGGTTGGGCTGAATTAAAATGGGCTAATTGATTTGGGCTAGTGAATTAAAAGAATAGGCTGGTTGAATTAAAATGTGCACTGGTTTTGTGAATTGGTCCGAAAATAGTATGAGTTGATTGGGATATTACATTTAAATAAAAGACCTATTTAAATAACTTGTGTTAAAATATTACTTAATATAAAATATGCAATTATTAGTGCTCAGATAAAAAAAAATGGCGTTGTAATAGCCGTGTAATAATATTTCGAAAATCCACAGTAAATAAACACTATTATTTAATTATGCAAAGATAAATGCGATGTGTATGCGTAAGCTGGTACAGTGCCGAAATGATAAAAATTGTGAATTATAATAATAATAATAATAATAATAATAATAATAATAATAATAATAATAATAATAATAATAATAATGGCTAGTAACTGTAATAGAATAATGAAACGCCGGTATTGATAAGAGGCTCGTAATTATAGTAAAATATAATATATATATTTTTTATTTTCCAAAAATATTATAAGCGTAAATAGGTATTTCGGAGGAGAGGCGGGACAAAATTGGGTGTCAACAACGAACAAGCCAAAACAATTCAACATCTATTATATATACATAAAAAATTGACTTTATATATACCATGTAATTAGATCTCTGGCTCCGCCCCTGTATGAAAGAATGATATAAAACGTCTGAATTAGGATATGATATTCGGATTTTATAGTCAATAATCAAGTGATCAGTCGGGAGAAATTGGAATCCTTTAGAGAAGAGATCGACAGTCGGCTTTCCAGTAACTACAATGTTATTTTGAATGAAGTGAAATTGCTCATGTCCCTTTTGAATGATCACAAGAAGGTACGTGTTATGTCTTGTCCTTGAGATTATTTGTTTAAGAACTTGGTTTATTTGTTAAATTGCGCTTCTTTTTTTTTAAATGCATACCCTCTCCGAATCAGTGTAAACTTCTGTATTGGTCACTGGTTAATATCCTTCTTATATCTCACAAAAGTATCCTCACTACACTTTTTTGTTTTTGCATATTTTTTCTCCTTTTTGATGAGTGAGTTTCCTGATATGCATTGGATAGCTCACTAATAAGAACACAAGCTAGATCTTGCTACATTCGTGCTTGATTCCGCATAATGTTTAACTTATTTTGTCCTCTTGGGTGTGTGTGGTGTCTTTTCCTTGAGCTCATTTGTTAAAGAACTTGGTTTGTTTTTGTTCTTTTGTGTTTTTTCTTAAATGTATATTCCCTTCGAATAAGTGTAAACCTATGTATTATTTACTGGTTATATCTTCTTATATCTCGAAACAGTATCCTCCTTAGAATTACAACACTTTTGAGATTTTAGCTTACTATTTTCTTTCTAGGATGAGTGAGTTTCCGAATATGTATTGAATAGCTCACAAATAAGAGCTCGAGCTTAATGTTTGACTTAACTTGTTTAGTTGGAATAAGTAATAACTTGACTTCAGTAAATAGCAATGAACAACTTTTTGATTCTGTTAGCCTAGTTTCTGTTGTATTCGAGCTAACATACTTATTTTGTGTAAGAGTGTCAAGTGGGCCGGGTCAGCCCGAACCCTGCCCGGTAAACCCGGCCCACCATCGGCCCGGTCCAGACCCACTAAGAGGTGTAATGGGTTGGGCTAGGTGGGATTTATTAGGGGGCTGGGCCGGACAAGGTGGATAGCCCACCAGCCTGGCCCACCAATAGGTCGGGTGATGGGCCACCGGGGCACCGACCCGGCCCACTTCAAATTAAAAAAAAAAGATAAGTACTACATTTATTACTAATAATAAGTATTTTAAAAATATTGTATTCCAATAAATTAGGAGTCTCTTTTTACGGAGCACTTTAGTTTTCTTTAAAATTGTATTTTAAAGCTAGACAATCATGTTTTCTCAACAAATATACCTTTGATACATTTTCAGTATATAGTATATATTAGATTGTGATACTACTTATCTCAACAAATATACCTTTGAGAAATTATTCAGTTCAATTTCATGCCTTTTCACAAGTGTCTACGCAACACACCGGTACCCCCTCCACCCCCACCCCCCTAATAGGCTAATACCTGACGCTCCGGACTTGTGGAGATATATGTCACCACAATGTTGACATTTAACATGTTCCTCATTTACTCGCTCAAAATGCATCCACACCGCACTTGAAGTTGATCTTCGAACTCGAGGAGAAGGTGGAGGTGAAGTAATGTACACTAGTTGAATAGTAAATTTAGATAAAGAGAGAATTGTGGAAGAATTGTGTGAAAATGAAGAAGAATGGAGGGGTATTTATAGTTTGAAAATATGACCAAAGTGCAGTTATTCATAAATTTAGGGGTTCAAATAAAATTAGCAACGACTAGTTTTTTAAATTTACAACGGCTAGCTTTTTGAATTTGACGACGACTAAACTTTTTTTAATTTAGCAATTTTATCATTAATTGTAAATGTTAATTTTATTAGTAGTAGTAAATGTAAATGTCTATTTTTGTATTAGAACTTTAAAAAAAAAAAGACCCGGCCCACTAACTAAAACCTGACCTGGCCCACTTAGCCCACTACGTACCCCTACCCGGGTAGGGGATGGGCCGGACACCCCTTTACCTCCTCCAACCCGGCCCACTAACTATGGCCCGGCCCGACCCCATGTGACCCCCATTTATATGGCCCGGCCCGGCCCACTTAACACCCTTAATTTTGTGTAATTTTACATCTTCGTGAGGCTTTTTAAATATAACTTATTACTTCATCAATAATAAGAGCACGACGTAGATCTTGCTAAAAACATGCTTGATTCGGCATTTTGTTTACTAATTTCGTCCTCTTTTATCTTTGTGAAGAAAGGAAAAGCTCATCGTATTGACAATGAGCCTTCTGCTGATGCTTTAGAACCTAAAACAAAAACGAAACTACCAAAACATCTTGAATCATTAGCCAAGAAGGCTGATATGTCTTAAGGTATGAAACGAGAATGCAAAATGTTCAAAGTTTGTGTCTGTTTTTCTATGTATGCACTTTTATACTGATAAAAACAAAAAAAAATTGTTTCTAATATGCACTTTTAGAAATTAGACGGAAGCTAACAAGAACGCAAAATGTTTGAATCCGTTTATATTTTTTATCCACTAAACAAAGATTCTTTTTGCAGATGCCCCTCCCACACAGTTCATGAAGAGACGTGATCATCTAAATCCAACATTTTTCTCAAGAAGCCTAAGCAAACCCTGTCCGAGCATTTTCAAGGATTTAGAAACTGAAGATGCTAGCGAGAAGCGAATATAAGATTAGATAACTCATTTTTTTTAGCAAATCAGTTGTTCTTTAGTAACCCCTATTATATTGTACTTAGTTCTGAGGAATGCTACTAGAAATAGCGATTATTTGATCATTGCTGTTAACTTTGGATTTAGAGGAAATAAATCCGCAATGAAATGGATGCATGCTTGTCTTCTTTTTTCTCTCTCTTTTGTCCTCCTTTCTCCTCTTTTTATTTTTCTTTATAATTTGTTAACAGAAAATGTTCGTAGTTGAAGGGTTGCTGCTACTTGTTTATCGATAATAACTACAAGATAATTGCATCACGAGAGAAATAGATGCCTTATCTCCATCTCACAATGCAGAATTTGTTCATTAACACAACGTTACGTTTTATGTCCAACTTTGCAACATAAACGTCAGCGGGAAGATGAGTGAACGTTAACAAACGTACACATATCTAGTTGGTCATCAAAAACTTGGTCAATTTGGTCATGCTTAGCAACAAATTATGCGTCATAAGGCCTCGTCCATGTTTAGATGTTCTGTACATACGTGTGACACTGTCTTCAATTTAAATTGCATAGCTAATCGTTTGTTGAAAAATAAGAAATATACATACGTCGTGCAAGTATAAACATGTAGGAACCAATCCGGATGAAATTGACTTTGCCCACTCATGAGTGGAAGTCATTTTTCTTACTCTATCGTAATTCGAATTTCATATTCTTTTGCTCTACATATTATTTATCGTTACCACCCAAAAGTCTCATTACAACACTTCTCTATTTGTTAATATTATTACTAATCCTTAATATGTATTTTTGCATAAAAAAATTCATTCGATAACCAAACACTCGAAAACAAAAAGAAATTGACATCCGTTATACCAAAAATGCTATTATTCATAGTAGAGTGGTTCATGTTAATTGAAGTATATGTATTCGTATTTCTGGTTTTATATCTTCGTTCATTTAAGAATTAATATGGTTTTAACTAAAGATAACAACAACCATATTGTTAAAAAAAGGTTATTAGACGTAAAATTGAAAGGCCAATATCATTATATTCGTAATGAGACTAATACTTTGCTAAAAGATCTATCTCACTTCGATTTAGAAAATTCTATATGTCTTTTTAAAACCCACAAACACTCAAATTATTTGACGGAAAATTAAATTGTTGCTACTATAAACGGAAAAGGTGTTAAAAAGCCAATCTATAGTCATATATTTAAATTAGAATAAGTAATATTTTGATAAAAGCTCTAGCCGACTTCTAATAAAAATTTCTAATATTTCTCTTCTTCTTTTCTCCATTTCTTTCATTTGCTGATTTATTGCTTTGATCTATCTCTACAAACTCCAAAAGTCCCAATCGAGAAAAAAAAATTGAAAAAAAAAAACATAGTATACCAAAATATAATAAATAACCTAAATTTAGAGCACCTTATTGTAATTTTCCAAGCAAAATAAAAATCTAGGTTTTAGTTTAATTGGCTCCTCACTACTCCACAACCCATCATCGCCTACTTATTTAAGAAGTAGGTAATATTTTAAGAAGCCAAAAGCCCTACTTATTTTTTATTTTCACAATAAAAATGGCGAAGAATAAAACTCGCGGCCGTAGCAACGCCACTAGTCGGAGGCTCAAGATGTACAATAATAGGCCAAAACGTGATCGTAAAGGCAAAATATTAAAGCATGATTTTCAATCAAAGAAGCTTCCATCAACACGTATACAGCCAGATCCCCGTTGGTTCAGTATGTTTTACTATAAACCCTAAAAGTCTTACACTTTTTAACGTCTTCATGTTGAAAAAAAAAAAAAAGGTAAACTTCTTCATGAATATGTAGTGGAATATCTTTTTTTTTTTTTTTTTTTGTCATTATAAGGTGTACATTACAACGTGTAGGGTTTATATATAGTTTATTTTATCTACAAATACGCAAGTGTAGTCCAAGACTAGTAGTAACTATAAGCATCAGTAACGAATATATGGTAGAGTAGGATAAAGTGAAATATCAATTGTTTAGTGTCGCCTATTCCAGATTACGCTCATTGGCAAGGAAAAGTATACCTTGATCACAACACTGAAGCGCTTGTTAAGCGCTCAACATTTTTTGCACTCACAAGCGCGCCTTTGACAACACTGTAATTGCGTCAAAGGCGCAGGGTGTATTAATGGTTAAATTTAGCTGAAGGTTTTGAAATTTAATTGTTCAATTGTTTTATCTGGCTGATTCATTTGCTCATAGTGGGTACTTTGTTTCATGTAAGAATTATATAAAATGTCTGAATAATCATATGATTTTCAAATTTTACAGTCAATACTCGGGTGATCAGTCGGGAGAAATTGGAATCCTTTAGAGAAAAGATCGATTCTCGGCTTTCCAGTAACTACAATGTTATATTGAATGAAGGGAAATTGCCCATGTCCCTTTTGAATGATCACAACAAGGTATGTGTATTGACTTCTCCTTGAGTTTATTTGGTTAAGAACTTGGTTTGTTTGTTATATTGTGCCTTTTTTTTTTCAATTTAAAAATGTATACTTTCTCTGAATCAATGTAAACGTCTGTATTGGTCACTAGTTATTCTTATTCTCGAAACAGTATCCTCACAACACTTTTGAGTTTTTGCAATTTTTTTCCTTTTTGATGAGTGAATTTCCTGATATGCAGTAAGTAGCTCGCTACTAAGAGCACGAACTAGATCTTGCTACATTCGTGCTTGATTCCGCATTATGTTTACTGATTATGTCCTGTCTGGTATGTGTGGTGTCTTTTCCTTGAGCTTATTTGTTTAAGAACTTGGTTTGTTTTATTTGTTTGTGCGTCTTCTTAAATGTATATTCTTTTTGATTGAGTGTAAACCTATGTATTGGTTACTAGTTAATATCCTTCTTATATCTCAAACAATATCCTCCTTGGAATTACGACACTTTTGAGATTTTTGCATATTTTTTTTCTTTTTAACTATGAGCAGTTTCCTCATATGTATTGAATAACTCACAAATAAGAGAATAAACTGGATGTTTACTTGTTTAGTTGAAATAACTTGACTTCTGTAATCAACACTTTAGAATGTAGAAGATGGTCTGTTACCATTATTAAAAAAAAAAAATGTAGAAGATGGTGTTCTTCGGTAAGAGAGAACAATTGCTAGTTGAGGAAGTATCATCAAGTGTATAAATCAGTTCTGGTGAAGATATCCTGTCAAAATTTGATTCGTCTTGTGGCTCAGAGAGGTTTGCCAGCTTAGTAGATGTTTATCAGGAAAAAAGAAATAACGAACCAGAGTTGGAGGCCAAGAATGACCAAATGCAAAACAAGGAAGTAATATCAGACATTATTTCAATTTTTGAGAAGAATGGGACATCGAATCTCAGACAGGTTACACATTCTAATAGTTTCTTACCGAGTGAAGCAACCAACAAATGGTGGGATGTTCTTGTAAAAAAATCAGTATTCTCTGCAAATGAACACCATCCGGCCGAAGACATCTCTATTCGGATCTCACTTTCTAAGTCCGAAATGGACGAAATTGCATCAGTCTCCGATAATTCTTCTCACGTGGAAGCTGATCATCGAGCAATAGATCAGATTGTCGACCCAAAGAGTGAAAAATCTGTACCTAGAGTTTGAGCCCCTTAATGGAACTTCTCATAATATTTTGGAAAGAGTGGCGACATAAAGAGCTTAATAGATTGTATTAGGGAGCTGCCTCCTCAGAAGCCATCTGTTGTTAGGCCTGAGGAAATGGTTATTGACAAGAGATAGGGAAAGAAGTGCAAATAGCAGTATCCAAGCACAAACTGCTAAGCAGACACTTGACAGGAAAAAAAGAAAGACTTCATCTGAGGATGTGATTGGAAAGAAGGAAAACAGTAGGCTATCTAACCAAGAGATTGCATGATTGAGGGAAAAAGGTGACCTGAACAAGGGTGAGAATGCCTCTTTATCTGAAAAGTTATCAGATGAAAAACAAAATGGCTATAAAGTTGGTGAATGTAAAAGCTACAGAAAGTGATGTCTCTAAAGTTTTCAAGGGTTGTGGGGCTGTTACGAAGGTTGTGTTTCCAAGTGTAAAATCAAATAATTTTAAAGTCGCACACGTTTATTTTGAGTCAGAAGAAGGAAGGCAAGAGAATTATGAATACAGCAGCTTTGGAGGCCACTTCTCCTCGGAAAGGAAGAGAGAGCATGTGCATACATAATTTAATTGGTTATCCAGAAGTTCCCGCCTCATTAGTGAAGCATCCTTCAAGGACAGTTATGATAAAAAAAAATTAAGAACAATGTGTCCTTTCATGACATTAAAGAAGCTCTATCCTTCTGCAAAAGCAACATAAATGGAATTTTATTTGGTTCGTCAAGCTCCGTTGCTTATGTGGAATTTGAGACAGTAGAGGGCAAAGAAATTGCTATTGAGAAGCATTCATTGATCGTGCTTGGAAAGAGACTATCAATCTTGAGAATCGATCCACCAAGAACAACCATCGTAAGGATATCAAATATGGATTCCCTTGCATTGGGTAAAGTGACCTCCGTTTGCAAAAAACTGGAAAAGACTAGGCAATTCTTCCCGAGAACGAATGACATCCTGGATGTGCATTTCAAACTTGCTGAATCGCCAAGAATGTTAGAGATTTTAAACAGGCTGAACGGAGTCGAAGTAGATGGTCAACAGCTGATTGCTAAGCCTGCACCTGTCTATCCCCCCGGGTGTGCTCAACGTTCTCTAGAGTCAACCCGAGGGGAGAAAACATTTGAAAATTGCATTCAACAGCATGCTGCTGAAAGTAGGGGAAGATAATACTGGTTTAGCAATACTTGTTGATAACTTTTATGCTGATGTACAAGAAAGATAATTAACATTAAGATGGTATAAAGTGTGTTATTTAGCCAAAAAAAAAAAAAGAAAAAACTGGACTTCTGTAAATAGCAATGAACAACTCTTTTATTCTATTAGCTCCCTGAGTTTAGCTTAGTTTCTGATGTATCGATATAACACCCCTCTTTCTGCACTTTTGCATATTCTTGAATCTTGATGTTTTTTGTAATATAACTTATTACTTCATCAAAAATAAGAGCATGAGGTAGATCTTATTACACCCGTGCTTGATTCCGTGTTATGTTTACTAACTTTTTTCCTCTTTTATCTTTGTGAAGAAAGGAAAAGCTCGTTATCTTGACAGTGAGGCTTCTGCCGATGCTTTAGGAGCTAAGACAAAGAGGAAAACCCCGAAACATTTTGAATCATCAGCCAAGAAGGCTGATATGTCTTAAGGTATGAAATGAGAATGTGAAATGCTAAAAGTTTGTCTACTGTTTCTATGAATATTAAAAAAAAAATTGTTTCTAGGTATACACTTTTAGAAAAT
Organism: Lycium barbarum; assembly: GCF_019175385.1. Classification (NCBI taxonomy): domain Eukaryota; kingdom Viridiplantae; phylum Streptophyta; class Magnoliopsida; order Solanales; family Solanaceae; genus Lycium; species Lycium barbarum. The sequence goes on from NC_083347.1 coordinate 5,973,629, forward strand.
TAGACGGAAGCTTAAAAAGAGCGCAAAGTGTTTGAATCAGTTGGTATTATATCATCTACTAAACAAAAATTCTTTTTGCAGATGCTCCTCCCACAGTTCGTGAAGAGACAAGACAATCTAAATCCAACATTTTTTCCAAGAAGAGTCCGAGCAATTTTCAAGGATTATGAAACTGAAGATGCAAACGAGAAGCCAATATAAGATTAGATAACTCATTTTCTTAGCAAATTAATAACCATTATGGTACTTAGGTCTCATTTGTTTTTCCTTTTTGTTTTTGGCTGACATTCACTTTTCAGTAGAAGCTTTTTTTGGCTTGTGATACAGTGGGTAAATTCTAATCTCAGACGATTTAAGACAACACTATTATGTCCAACTTTGCAGCATAAAAGCCAGAAGGAAGATGAGTGAATTTAGCAAATGTAGGCATATCTAGTTGGTCATCAAACTTGATCAATTTGGTCATTCTTTGCAACATAGTATGTGTTACAATGGAGTCCGGCACTTTTGTAACCCAAAAAAAAAAAAAATTAAACCAAACTAACCCATTAAAAAAAACAAACAAACTAGGCTTCACACACAGATTCTGTGCGTGAAAGGGCCAAAGTGTACATTTGCACTTTGGTCCTTTCACGCACAAAATCTGTGCGTGAAACCCATACCAAAAACCCCCGTCCCCAACCTTTATTCTTGCTCTTCTCTTTCATTTCCTCCATCTTCCCCTTTCAACACACTTTTGCACTTTCAAAAACATGTCTCAAAGTTTTGAAACTTCAATGTTTGCTATACAACCCGATATTTGTGAATGCAGTTATTACTGTAAACTAAAAACATCAAAGACCCAAGATAATTCGGGTCGCCGTTTTTGGCATTGTAAAGTGCCCAAAGTAAGTGTTTTTACATTTTGTAGTGTTTTTTTTTCACGTTATCCATATATTTTACTTTAAAAAACTGATTTTCTTGTAATGTTTATAGGATATGGGCGGTTGCAAACACTTTCGGTGGGAAGATAGCATTCACGTGGATAAAACGGTGGCGGCGAAGTTTAAAAATCCACTTTTTGATAGAGATATCGTGACTTCACGTATCTCTAGAGATACCGTTAAGTTGGACTCGCAATTTAAGCTTGTGGAAGCTGAAGAAAAAATTGAACGTTTGGAGGTCTTGCTCACCGAGTCAGGAAAAAAACGAATTTTGCTGAAGGCTAAACTTAGAGAGGCTCAACACGAGAAAATAACTTTGAAAGAAAAACTTAAATTGTGAAAGATTATTTGTGCTATCTTGTTGTTGTTCATTATTTATATATATTTTGTTTATTAAGTTTAATATTTCTATGGATTATGTTTTTTACTAGTTGTACCTTTTCCCCTATAATGTAATCCGCACTCTTTATGTACTAATTTATTTGTGTTTCTTTGTGAAATTGTCAATTAATAATAGACTTTAACAATAACCTTTGAAGAATTAAAAACATGCCAAACTAATTCAAATTTATGACTTCATCATAAAATAAAAATACAAATTAACAGCCTTAGCCCGAAACTTAAATGACCCATAATCTAAGACAGTGAGCTTAAATAGACCCTAATCGTCATCAGAATAGAAGTTCTCAATATCGTCCTCAGAACGATATTGGTGGTCTCTTAACACATATCTTTTTTCAGGAGATGTTAGTTCTCTACCGGTTGATGATGCTTGTTCTTCGGCCAACTTTAGCATGTAAAATCTACAACGTCTTGCCAGCATTCTGTTGTTTTCTTTTCTAATCCTTTGTACGGCCATCTCGCAAGTTGCTGGACCTACTCGAGGCATGGTTATTGAGTACCTTGTTGGGATTGGAGCGTTGAGATTTTTCAAGTCACGAACAAGACGTTCTAATTCGGCAATCCGATGTGATCATTCTCGGCGTAAACCGCAATAATATTCTCGCGAATCTGAATATTTCACACTACAGAAATCATCATTACGCTCTATAAGAAGGTGCGGATTTAGCTCGTCTAGTTTGAAATCACTGGTATCACTCGAAAAACTGCTATGATTTGAACTCTCATCATCACTGCTATTTGGTTCTTTTGGAAGGAGTAAAGACCAAGCTGAGCTTCCACTACTCTACATTGAATATGTTGTAGTCTAATAACAAAAGAAAGGGCTACTTATATAGTTGCAAACCCCCAAGTACCCTCGGGGGGAGGGGTCTTTATGACCCTACCTACTTACCTTATTATAAGAAAAATATTAATCTTCATCGGACATTTCACAGTTTGAATCCTTCTTGAATCTAAATCTTGTGCTACCATGTATACCATATTCTGCCCTATGGTAATGTATTTGCATCTGATTGTTCTCTTCGCGAAAACGATTAAGAGCAAAATTAAACTCTTGTGGAGTTCCGCGAGGCATTGACATAGCACGTTTTTTTGGGCGTTTAAGCCCTATTGAAGCTAACTTTTGCTCCAGTGCTTCAACCTCCCTAACACGCCAATTCCACTCCTCTCTCATTGTTTTATTGTATTCTTGATTGAATCTTTTGTTAGGATTATTTGAGTAATAAAAATCATCATCATCTAGTTTTCATGTCCTACCCATTGCTTCAAATATGTTTGCTGGGGTAAAACATGTAATAGAATCAAGATTACCAAATTGGGTGTAGAATATCATGATAACTCATTTAAAAGTGAATACTAGTTATTTGTCAATCATGTTATAAATAGTACTACCTTTTTTGACCGTTTATTTGAATATAATTCATATTACGAAATGTTTCAATGTGAAATAGAACATGATGTGACAACACATCATGCATGCCAATTTCAGCTTTTTTTATGACACGTAAAGGACCGATTTGACAATACAATGTTGTATTTTTGACCGTTTATTTGAATTTAATTCATATTACGCAATGTTTCAATGCACAATAGAACATGATTTGACAACACATCATGCATGCCAATTTCAGCATTTTTATGACACGTAAAGGATCGATTTGACAATACAATGCTGCATTTTTGACCGTTTATTTGAATTTAATTCATATTACGCAATGTTTCAATGCGCAATAGAACATGATTTGACAACACATCATGCATGCCAATTTCAGCTTTTTAATGACACGTAAAGGACCGATTTGACAATACAATGCTGCATTTTTGACCGTTTATTTGAATTTAATTCATATTACGCAATGTTTCAATGCGCAATAGAACATGATTTGACAACACATCATGCATGCCAATTTCAGGTTTTTTATGACACGTAAAGGACCGATTTGACAATACAATGCTGCATTTTTTGACCGTTTATTTGAATTTAATTCATATTACGCAATGTTTCAATGCGCAATAGGGGTCAATATGAATCTATTTAAGAAGAATGTTGGACGAGGTAAAAACTCATCCATTTCATAAGTTTAAGTCTCTTAAGTCATTCAAAAAAACCTCTCTTAAGTCCTACAAAAAATGGCTCAAGATATTCCACCAGTTAAGGTTTCAATACATTGGGATGGTATTATCCTTGATGACAATAGTACAGTTCGTTACAATAAAAGACCAAACGTTCATGTTAAATGTCCACTTGAAATATCTTATGAATTACTAGTCACTTACGTATATGAAAAAATGAAGGTTAGTACAGATGAGTATGAAATCTCTATAACAGCCAGATATCCACAATCAGTTTCCAATGGTATAGTGTTTTATGGTAGGCATTATATCAATGATGATGATTCTTTGAGGGATTATTTGAATGCGCTAGAAGAATTAAAACATTTAGTCGCCCTTAATGTTCTTGAGATGTATGTTGAAAAGATACCTCGAGAGGTCCTGCAAGAACAACCCAGTCAAGCTAACACGTATGGAGATTTTAGTTCTTACGGGGGTATTTTGAGTGGCCATGTGCCGCTGGAAAACCTTACCCAACAATTAAATCAAACTTGGCAAATATGCATTCTTATATTATTATTTTGTGCAGTAGCACGTGTTTATTGTATGTATCGGTAAATAACCATTTTTAAATCTTTGTAGGGGTTATAGACCTGATACGAGTAATATCGGGCAATCATCTCAATTTAGTGGAACAACTCATTATTATCAGAACTCTCAATTCAGTGGAGCTGATTATTATAATAATTCTCAGTTCAGTAGAGCTGATTATTATAATAATTCTCAGTTCGGTGCAGCTGATTATTATCAAAACTCACCAGTGGTACCAACTGTGGATGAAAGGTAGTCCTCTCAGTTTGGTGGAGTTGATCATTCTCCACACCATGTTCATTCTCAATATGTGTAGGTTCATCACCTTGATGTTAAATAATTAATTTATATATATATATATATATATATATATATATATATATATATATATATATATATATATATATATATATGCTTTTTAACATATGCTTTTTATCGTGTAGAGAAAAGCTTAACATATGCTTTTTATCGTGTAGGAGGAGGCCTTTCTTAGATGGCGCTGATTGTCCAAGTTATGTGGATACATCAGAGAGTAATGGCGATGAACCAGCTAATAATGCAGAGGTAACCGATGATGAAGATAGTGAAGGGGATGAAAAAGAAACACATTTTAGTCCCCAGAACCAACTCACCACCGCGTACCACCTCCGATGGCGGAAAACCCAATTCCTGATAGCCCAATGCAGTGGCATTCTGACTATATTCCATATCTTGACAGTCTCCAAGGTCGTGAGGATGCATTTGTCTTCACAAGAGATGATGATCAAAGTCGCCAAAAAACGTGGATTGAACCAAAAAATCCCATGACTGATGAATGCGTCATTGCAAAGGGAATGCAGTTCACATAAAAAAAATGTTGCAACGGGCTGTCAGAATGTATTGAATAAAGGATATGAGGGAGTTTAGGGTTGATGACTCAAACAAATCGGTATGGAGGCTGATTTGTAAGCGACATACTCAAGGCTATCGGTGGTTGCTTTGGGGAATTGCTAAGTCTGATGGTCTGTGGGAAATCACAAAATTCCACCCGAAGCACACTTGTGATATGGGACAAAGTCGAGCAGATCATTTTAATCTAGATATAAACATGATTGCTCATGTGTTACTTAAACACATTGAGGAAACTCCAATGTAACTTATCTGACCGTTTACATTATATATCTTATATCAATTAAAATATCATTACTAAATGTTGTTTGTTTAAACTTATACAGGATGCCTATCAAAACTTGTATTCGCATGGTTCACTCAAAATATGGTAAAATCATAAGCAAGAGAAAGGGATTTCTCGGGCGTAGACGTGCTTTTGAGATGATCTTTGGAACTTGGGAATCCTCTTTTCAGGCATTGTCGGGGTATATGCAGGCGGCTCTAAAACATGTTAATCCTGGCACTGTTGTACAGTGGCGGCTTTTAGAGGGCAGAATTTTTGACTTCGTCTTTTGGGCATTCAAACCAAGTATTGATGGTTTTGCTTACTGCCGGAATGTGATATCGATAGATGGGACGCATGTATATGGCCGATATGACATTAAGCTCATAATTGCAGTAGGTATGGATGTCAATAGGTCAATATGCCCTCTTGCTTTCGCAATTGCCGCCAACGAGAGCAACGAGACATGGGGGATGTTCTTGACTCATCTATAAACTCATGTTATTAAGGGTCGTCAGGGCATATGTGTCCTATCGGATCGTCATAAAGACATATTGCACAATATGCGTACACTGGAAGGGTGACAGCCTCCACATGCTTACCATCGATATTGTTTAAGGCACTTAAAAGCTAATTTGCAAACAAAGTTTGGAAATGGCACTGTAAACAAATTGATGTGGGGGGCTGCGACGCAGCATTAAGAAAGAAAATGGGTTGCAAAAAGAGAAGTGAATGAAGAGGCATATGTTTGGTTGATGAAATTAGAAGTTGAAAAATGAATGTTTTATGCTGATGGAGGAAGGAGATGGGGCATGCTCACAACGAACAGCTCGGAGTCTTTCAATGGACTCCTCAAATCTACTCGAGGACTACCTGTCACCGCAATGGTAAGACTAACTTTTAGGTAGGTCGTGGAGCGATTTGCGGATAGGACAAAGCAGGCCAGAGCTATATTAGCCGATGAGAGAACATGGATGCCAAAGCCCTACAAAAAGATGGAGCACCATAGAAGAAAGGCAGAGGATCACCAAATGACCGAGTATGATGTCGTTCAACGTGTGTATGAAGTTAGAACGGGTTATTGCGATGGCAAAGGAGGAAACAAACATATCGTTACTGAGCGTACAAAATCATGCACTTGTGGTAAGTGGCAAACGTACCACATGCCATGTTCTCATGCAGTCAAGTGCTTTGAGAGAATGGCTAGAAATGTAACTGATTATGTGGCGGAGGAATATAAGGTCATAAAATACCTTAAAGCATATTCCCGCCACTTCCGTCCCCTTGGTGATCAAGCTTATTGGTCAACCGCGTCATTTTCTATGATTGCGAACAAGAACCATATCCGTAAATTGGGAAAAAACAAGTTAACTCGTTATCACAATCAAATGGATGTTAGCGAAAAGGCTTACTCTCGCAAGTGCTCCACATGTAAGCAATTTAGGCATGATAAGCGTTCATGTGGGCAAAACTCCCGTGGTGACAGCACATCTGGAAGTAGAAGAGTGTCTAGAACTTAATTTTTTTTTAAGTCTATTGTTATTTAATGATGTATTTCATTGCTAATGGAATGAAATATTTTTCAATTATTATGAACCTCTCGTATTGGATGAATTATTTTTAAATATTATATTTATTTTTGCACATTCAAAAGGTGCGGATTATACAATACAATAACAAAATAAAAAAGACATAAAAGAAAAAAAAAACTAATACAAAGCAGAGTAATTTTTTCTTTTCTATCTTTCTTGAATCAAAAAAGTACTTTCATAAATTTGGGAGTAAAACAAAAGAAATTAATCAAAATCCTATAAAATATGACACTTAAACCTAAATATAACAAGTTTTCAGACGTATTTCGGAGCACTTTACAACCCTAAAATGACGATCCAAATGTATATGTATACTTGATGTAATGAGCCGATATTATTGTACACTAAAAAAAATATTAAGTTATATATAAAATATTTATATTCCAGTGTTTTGAAACGTGACTAATTTTCGGTCAAAGTACTCAAAAACCTTAATTTTGAGTTTGAATTCCAAAGAATAAAGGTTGGGGTCGGGGGGTTTTTGGTATGGGTTTCACGCACAGATTCTGTGCGTGAAGCCTAGTTTGGTTCTTTTTTTTTTAATGGGTTAGTTTGGTTTCAAATTCTTTTTGGGGGTTACAAAAGTGTCGGGTCCGTTACAATGCCACATTCATGTTCTGTGAATACGTGTGACACTGACTTCGATTTAGATTGAGTAACTAATTGTTTGTTGAATAAAGAAAACGTCTTGCAAGTGTGCTTGTAGGAACCAATCCGGATGAAAACGACTTTCCCCACTGCAAGTCATCTTTCTTAGAGCCTATTTGGCCTAGCGGATAAAAACTGCTTATTTTGAGAAGTGTTTTTTTTAAAGTGCTATTAAAAAAAAGTACTTTTGATGAGAAGCAGTTTGTGTTTGGCTAATTCATTTGAAAAGTACTTTTAACTGCTTTTAATAAGCAGATTGTATTTGGTTAATCTTCTTAAAAAAGTGCTTTTGGGTGTCAAATTACGAAAAAGGACAAATATCAATACGTTTACTATCAAGATTATTTTACATAGAGAGTTATTTTAAATATGTATTATGAAAGACTTTAATTAAGATTTTACTTTTAACTAATTAAAATTTAAAAGTACATATTAAATTTTTTAATTAATATAATACACAAATAAATAAGTAAATATCAAATATTGATATCATATCAACACTATGATTTAATATACTAAAAAACTACAACCAAAATAAATTTAAAATCATTCCACTAATTAAAATTCAACACAAAAATAAGTAAAATCCTTCGTACATCATGAATATTGTCAATAATTTCATCCCTAATGGATTAATGAGGGATATACTAGGTAAATATGTATTTATGGTAGGGATATTTTTGTCTTGAAGAAAATTAATTTCTGCTTCTTCTCAATCGCAGAAACACTGTTTCTACTTCTACTTAAAAGCAGTTTTACTAATTGGTCAAACACCCCAAATATAAAAAATAAAAATAAAAAGTGTTTTTTTCTCAAAAAAAAAAAAAAAAACACTTTTGGCCTCAAAACTGCTAGGCCAAACAAACTCTTACTCTATTGGAACTCGAATTTCATATTACTTGCTCCACATATTATTATTAAACGTTACCATCCAAAAGTTTTGTTACAACACTTATCCATTTGCTAATATTATAATTAATTTTTAATATACATTCTTTGCAAAAAATACTTTACTCAACAACCAAACACTTGGAAAATACTTTTTAGGAAACTATTTTTGGTGAGGAAACCAAAAAATGACTTCTGTTATACCAAAAACACTCGAAATACTCATAATAGGGTGGATCATGTTAATTGAAGTATATTTATTCGTATTTTTGGTTTTATATCTACGTTCAATTAAGAAAAAAGGTCAAATCCATTGGCGGCCCCTTGTGGTCGTTCAAAATTTTCACGTAGACACCTCAACTAAATATTGTTTCATTTATACACTAGGATTACATTAAATTTGTTGACAATCAGCTAAACTTACAAAGTGTGTGTAATACACTCACGAATGACGTAACATGATGACTAATTAAAAGAGGACATGTGCCATTTGGATGCAAAATAATAATTTAAAAAAAAATTATAAGAAAAGAGAAAAGAAAAACTATTTTCAGCAAAAAAAAAAAATTATATAAAAATACCTATTTTTTAAACCCCACCCCTCCTTCCCCCTTCTGCCAGAGCTTCGTGGACAAGCCACCTGAGCTCCGGCCAGTCATAAATAACCGAAGTGATAACGAAATCATAGCGACTAATTCGAAAAAATGTAAGGACGTGGAGTGGAGTTCCATTACGGATTTTCTCATGCTATTTGTGTAGAAGAAAATACATGACGGAGAAAAACATGGTGAGGAACAACCCTTTTGTGAGATACAAAGGTAATCGAAGTGAATCTGATGCTTTAATAGAGGAATCTTGATGATGATGTTTGTGGGGTTAGAGGGGTTCACCAAAAGCAATGTCGTCGGAATGGTAAAGGGGCTTTACGAGTAGCCGGCGAAATGTCCATTGTGAAATTTTTCGGCGCAGAAATTACAGAGGAGAGAAGGGGATTTGAGAAGTATTGTTAGTAAGAAAGAAGGAAATGAGCATTCTTAGTGTTAAACCTAAAGGGAAGGAGAATTCTTTGGGCTCATTTGGGTCGTTACAGTCAGAATTTCATCGAAATCCAGTGAGATTCCAGATTTGCCCCTTGTTCTTGACAGTTTAGCGAGTTAGTTTGGTCAGAGTTTGTTATCTAGCGTCGCTCCAGAGTTCACCATTGAAGCGATACCACCCCTCTCCCCCCTTTGTTTATCACTGTTACGCTGGGGAAACTTGTCCGGTGGTGGCGTTGCGGTGGCAAGGTGATGGTTATGGCAGATAAGGTGTTGGAAGAGAAGGAAGAAGAAGACACAAAATATTAAAAGAAAAAGTTGTAAAATTACGCCCTTCACGCGCCTGTTTTGTATGAAGATCACACAATTGGCCAACTCAGCGGAAAATGTCTAAATGATACAGTCTAGTCCAACGACAGGTGTCTAAATGTAACAACATTTAGTTGAGATGTCTAAGTGAAAAATATTACCGACTACAAGGGGCTGATGGGTTTGGCCAAAACAATCAATATGGTTCAAACTAAAGATAACAACATCACAACATCCATATTGTTATACAAGACAAAAAAACTAAAATGCTGCGACTTTAAACACAAACAGGAAAAGGTTTTACAAAGCCAATATAATAACATTCGTAAATTAATAATTTTTTGGTAAAAGATCTACCTAACCTCCCTGCGCTTGTTTGGTGTGAAATCTACACAACTTGTCAATTCAGCAAAAAATGTTTAAATGACACAATCGAGGCCCACTAAATGAAACAAGATTTAGTTGGGGTGTTACAATATTGTATGTGTAGGTATATACACTAAAAAATATACTTATACAATATTATACACAAAAATACACACTTATAAACAATTATACAATATTGTATAAAGTAGGTATAAACATAGATCTGGATGGTTTTTGATGTGCCGCGGATTTGTGGCACATTCGACGCCTTTTTATTATGAATTTTGGTTGTTTTCAAGTAAGTCTGATTCTCGTTAATATGTTTTGTTGTGTTTTAGGAAAAAAATGGCCCAAAAGCAAAAAGCAAAGAACAAAGGAAAAATTGGCCAGAAATGAAGAATCGACGTTCCGTCGATCAGCCGACAAATCGTCTTTTGAAGCGTCGATAAGCTCGATTTTCCAGTGATGACAAAGTTGAAGACGACAAAGGACAGAAGCATCGACGAAGCGTCGAACTGATCGACGATTCGTCGTTTGTGTCGTCAAACAGGATCTCTCAACAAGAGGAGAGAAAGACGGAATACTCGACGGAGCGTCGAACTGGTCGACGACACCGTCGAATGGAACACATTGCTAAAGGTACAAAGGACGGAGAAATCGACGGAACATCGAACGATCGACGGTCCGTCAATCTTGCTATCGGGGGCAATTTTTTCAGTAGCTGATGTGCGTTTTTTGGAGCCTATTTAAAGAACATTTTAGGTTATTTTTGGCAGCAGATTTTTATTGTAACCACGTGAACAAAGTTCCATTGGTGGGTGAGCATTGAATACTCCCCTTTTGGAGCTTAGTGAAGACAACAAAATTCCACTATCCATCATCTTTATTACACTTTGTAAACTTTTTGTCTCATTTATTGCTTACTACTTTTGATACCATAATGTGTGAGTAGTTTCATTAATCAAAGTTGTGGACCCAAAATGATGGGTGCTATGTAATGTGTGTCTAACATTGTATATATATATATATAATGGGTTGTGATGTGTTTTATTATTTCTCATATTCATTGTTCATTAGTGGTTGCAGACACTTGTTCATGCACAAACCCTAGTTTATTTGGAAAGATAAACTAGGGTGTGATTAGAAATAATACAACAAGGACTCGAGGCGCTAACCCTCGTTTAATGGACTCGCTTAGGGATAAGATGAGTTCTACTTGACATATTTAATTAATCTTATTTACAACTTTTCCGCATTTGGGAAAATCATGAAAAGAAATACTTTCTAACTATTGGAAAATATTAGAAAGTGTATTAGAGATTAAGTGCATACATAACTCCGACCCATTAGAAATATATCATATTAACACCTATAGCATAACATCTAATCATCGCGGGGACACAACTTTGGTTCTCCAAATCCAAACAAATTCCAAACACTTCAAAATAGCGGATACAAACCAAATCTCTTTTCAAAACATTCGGAATAGGATTAAAGCCTTTAAAGACTAGTATCGCATACAATTAATACCCTTTTCTCTCCATATTCCCTGTGAGATTCGACCCCAACCTTGTTTGAGTTACTATTTTTGACAACGTCCGCTTTACGCCATTAATAGGTGTAATTTGAGCGTATCAATTTTGAATAAAAATTGCACTTTTATACAAGATATATGTTTAAGTGAAAGATCCTATCCTCCTCGGAGTGATCCCGACGGGTTCTGCCTTATCTACGAACACAAAAAGTTCCAAATTTCTAAGACAAAAAAGCCAAATTAAAAAAGCCTAGTATACCAAAACATAAATAACCTAAACTTAGAGCAGCTTATCGTAATTTCCAAAACACCAAAAATCACACATACTAAAAACCTAGGTTTTACTTCCATCGCCTCTGCGGCACAATCCGTTATCGCCGACTGCAAAACCCTAACCCTAATTTGATTCGTCATTACAATGGCGAAGAAGAAAGAGAGGTCAGTTAACGTATCTGGAAAGCCAAAGCATTCATTGGACAGTAACAGAGATGTTAGCGCCGCCAAAAATGGCCGTAGCGCCGCCACTGTGCGGCGGCTTAAGATGTATAATACAAGGCCGAAGCGCAATCCTCAAGGTCATATTATAAAACATGATTTGCAATCAAAGGAATTGCCTTCAACAAGGATACAACCAGATCGCCGTTGGTTCGGTAAACACTTTTCACTTTTAGTGATTCAAATTAAGTATATTCGTGCTAAGTTTATATTTAAACTATGTGCTTTTGCCATCAAAGGAAGATAATTTGTTGTGTGTAGTGTGTCTAATGATTAATTTGACTTAATTCGGTAAAATGTTGCCCCAAAAATTGCACACTTTTCACTTCTAGTGGTTCAGACTAAGTATGTGTATGTTTGTGCTAACTTAATATTAAAATTATGTCCTTTCGCTAGCAAAGAAAGGTAATTTGTTGTGTGTCGTGTTATGTGTGTTTCATTAAGATTAATTTTAAAAAATGACTTAATTTGTTTCGATATAGCCCAAAAAATTTCACACTTTCAACTTCTAGTTATTCAAACTAAGTATGTTCCTACTAAATTAATATTTAAACTATGTGCTTTTGAAGGAAAATAATTTGTTGTGTGTCGTGTTATTTGTGTTTCTAATGATTAATTTCATAAAATGGCTTAAGTTGGTTGAATACAGCCCAAAAAAATTTCAGACTTTTCACTTCTGGTGACTCAAACTAGTATGTTCCTACTAAATTAGTAGGCTTTTGGCCAAAGAAACCAAATATTTTTCATTTTTTTTTTTTTTTGAAATTGTAGTTGAAGATGGAGTTGTGTTTGGTTATATTATGTTCCTACTAAACATGGTCATGCTCAACCATGGGGCTTTCATAATGGAAGCCTCAGGTTCGAAACCCCCTGCCCACGACTGCAGGGGATTTGCCTTCTGGGTCGAGCTCGTCGCACGGGTCTTGCCTAGTGCGGGTTACTTCTCCTGTGTGGTTTGCGAGCTATTGCACAGGAACTGGGTTTACCCTGTGCGCACCCAAAGGGTAGCGGCTGTGGGTTCCCATGTTATCAAAAAAAAAAAAAAAAGATCTAGTCAAATTGACATTGGATTAGGAGGAAAGTGTTAATATTGGAATGGAGGGAGTATTAATGTTTAAACTCAGCTGATTTTTTTTAGTTTTCATTGTTCATTTATCCTGTAAGGTCAATTTATTTATTGAAAGTAAATGTTTCTTTTGTGTATGGATGAATTATGTTGAAAAACTGAATTAGGAATTGATTTTCCGACTTCACAGGGAATACTCGGGTGGTCAACCAGAAGGAACTGGAGTTCTTTAGAGAAGAGCTTCAAACTCGGCTTTCCAGTAATTACAATGTTATATTAAAAGAAAGGAAGTTGCCCATGTCACTTTTAAATGATCACCAGAAGGTATGCGGGGTGCTTGTCCCTTGATCTTGTCATTTAAGGACTTGCTCTTATCTTCTTCTGAAACAATGTGAACCTCCTGACTGCTCAATGTTTAATATCAGCTTTATATGCATGCTTATTGTTATTTGATTTGGGAGCTTCGTGTGATATATGCACACACACATGTAGTATATGTGTGTGTAGAATAACTTAGCAAATTGAGGCTTTGATTCTGCATTCTGTTTGCTAATATTGTTTTTTTTTCCTTCTCTTTTTAAAGCAAGTAAAAGTTCACCTTCTTGACAACGAACCTTTCTCTGATGCTTTTGGACCTAAAACAAAGAGGAAACGCCCCAAACTTATGGCCTTAGATTATGAAGCTCTAGCAAAGAAGGCTGATGTGTCTCAAGGTATGAATTCAGAGTCATCTCCTGAATAACTGCTCTGTGTTTGATTAAGCACTTATATAGCTATTTGCTTCAACAAAATTTGGTTCTGAATTTTGGCAGATGACTTCGAAGACAAACATGGTGCTAGCACCTCCATGGATGAAAATGTAGATGGGTTCAGAGATCTTGTTAGGCACACAATGTTTGAGAAAGGACAAAGTAAACGAATTTGGAGCGAGCTTTACAAAGTCATAGACTCTTCTGATGTTGTTGTTCAGGTTTGTTTCGTGGCTTTAAACTCCCTGTTATTTCTAATATGGAGGATGTTATTTGTTGTTGATGTTCTTCCAACCAAAAGCTTTTCTGGTGAAGAATGCATATTTTCACTTGCATCCAAGTGTAGAACAACCATATCATTCTTAACCAAGTGTGCCAGGCGCAACTTGTCAACCATGATTTTTTCGTTGTTGCTTAATGGTGCACCCATGAATTTCCTTATAGAAGATTGAATGTCGTTCTTAGAGAATCATGTTATGTTGTAGATTCTATACTTCTTGGTATGCTGCTTATATACAGTAGAGTTTCCCATTATTAATTAATTTGTTTACCTTATTCCAAAATCACCTGTCTGCCGTGATCTGTCTGCTGCTTATGGAATTGTTACGTTCTGATGTAGCTTTCTCTCTGACTAATGAGGAGAATTTAGGATATTTTAGATGAAAAGGATAATGCAGGCAGTCGTAGCTTACCGTGGTTAACCTGGATTGCAGGTTCTTGATGCCAGAGACCCCTGTGGTACAAGGTGCTACCATTTGGAGAGGCATTTGAAAGAAAATTGCAAGCATAAACATATGGTCCTTTTGTTGAATAAGGTTTGCTATTTTAACTATATAACAGACAGTTGTTTATAATTTGCTTTACGGATGTCAATTTAACTTCAGGACTTGACCGAATTGATAATTTCTTCTGCCTATGTAGTGTGATTTGGTCCCTGCTTGGGCAACAAAAGGGTGGCTTAGAGTGCTCTCCAAGGAATATCCAACTCTGGCATTTCATGCAAGTGTCACCAAGTCCTTTGGAAAGGTATTCTTGTAATATCTTCTGAGCTTTCCTCACCTCTTAATACATACACTCAAGCACCATACTGATGTGAAAAATTATGTTTTATGTTTCTCTCAATATCCTTAAACACATGGCTAATAGTGCTTCCATGTGCGTGTGCCCCTTGTGGGTAACTTTTTTCTGTAGCTTATTTTGTTTTCATTTGCATTCAGGGTTCTCCCCACATTGTGGGACTCACTGGGTATGTTGTTGTTGTTGTTTCATTCAGGGTTCTCTTTTGTCAGTCCTGAGACAGTTTTCTCGACTGAAGAGCGACAAGCAAGCAATCTCTGTTGGTTTTGTTGGCTATCCCAATGTTGGCAAGTCATCAGTTATTAATACATTGCGCACTAAGAATGTAAGCTTTTCGATCATACTTCTTTTCCCTTTTTTAGGCTGTTGTAGTTGTCTTGGCTCATTTTGTTTCTGTACTGAGACGGTTTGTAATTTGTCTCCTTGAGAATTATATTTTCCGTCATATTTCATTGTTAGACATGATTTTGGTGAGTTTGCACAATTTGCAACTTCACTTTTTGCACTTGCTTAGTGCCGACCCTTTA
Organism: Lycium barbarum; assembly: GCF_019175385.1. Lineage (NCBI taxonomy): Eukaryota > Viridiplantae > Streptophyta > Magnoliopsida > Solanales > Solanaceae > Lycium > Lycium barbarum. The sequence goes on from NC_083347.1 coordinate 5,989,038, forward strand.
CCTGATACAATTCTTATCATTATCAAAAATTGTAATTGCCATTAAAGCTGTTCCCAAATTTGACTTTAGTTTATCAAGTGATGCTGCTTCTAAGATCAAATGCAGGAAATTTGACTTTAGTTTATCAAGTGATGCTGCTTCTAAGATCAAATGCAGGAAATTTGACTTTAGTTTATCAAGTGATGCTGCTTCTAAGATCAAATGCAGGATAGAGTAAACTTGCCGTTCCAGACTGGAATCTGGATTGAGTATCAGACATTTATAAAGTTCTAGAACTTAATTTCCTCTCCTTTCACCTTCTCCCTAAATATCAAATAAAGTAAACTTGTTTTCTCGTTGGATAATGGCAGTTGCTTTTCATATCACCTTTACTTGGCTTCTGAAAAGTCAAATCTTGTGAAATGAAATCTTACTTTGAGTACTATGCTCAGGAAACGACATTCTTTTTGATTCGGGAGCGGAACTAACCTTTGTCCCTTCCCTTTGGAATAGGTTTGCAAGACGGCTCCTATTCCAGGAGAGACTAAAGTGTGGCAGTACATTACACTCACAAAGAAGATCTTCTTGATTGACTGTCCTGGTGTAGTTTATCAGAATCATGATTCTGAAACAGATATAGTCTTGAAGGGTGTGGTATGTATTTCCTACTTTTGCTTGGTTGGGCTTGTGCTTGTGACTTCTTAAAGCCAAGCTATAGTTCTTGGTTTTCTTTCTTACCTACAGCTTTACTTTTAGTTTGCTGATATAAGGGCCTTGGGATGTAAAGGATTATTAAGGCAGAAGTGGTCTGATGTGGCCTAGATAATCTTTCTTGCAAAATTTATGGTCCTCAATAGAGAAAATGCCCGAAAAGTGTTGTTACAGGGAATTGAGATCCTATATCCTATTGTATTCACCTTTTTTTTAAGTACTTTAATTTAATTTTCCTGGTTGCCCTTATTGTTGGCATTTTTTTGAATTGACAATTTGGTCATGGATTTAAAGATAGCCTATTAGGCGAGCACTTCTAAGACTATCTATCATGCAAAGGATCATCTCATATAGTTTTGATGTCGGATGCATTTAGTCATGAACACATTTGGATAGGGAAATATCGGAAAAAATATCAATTTCAGTCATGCGTGGAACTTAAATGACCAAACTCGCTAAGAGTGGTGCTTTAATCCTGTTGCAAGTTGGATATGTAATACACCATGAACCGGGACGTACAGTCTTAATAATGAAAGGTTTATCATTGTGTTGTATAGGATTTGTTCCCTTCATTAGAGATTCCTTTGCCTCCTCTCTCAGTTGATGATATATCTTCGTTGTCTATTTCCTCTTTGCTGTAAGCATGAGGTTCTTTGTCTGACTACTTAAAAATTTGGGGTTCCATCTCCAGGTACGAGTGACAAACCTGCCTGATGCTTCTGAACACATTGGCGAAGTGTTGAATCGCGTTAAGAAGGAGCATCTTAAAAGAGCTTATAAGATAAAGGATTGGTAAATTTTACTTCTCATTTGATTACGATTGTAGATTCCTCAAGTATTCAGCAGGATGTTCTTCTAGTTTGCTTAGCCGGCTTCCTTGTAGGTAGAAATGGAACACAGCATAGTTGTATCTGCTTCATTATTTTGTCCTATTATATCTATTTTTTTAAGTAAAGATTTTATTAAAAAGTACCAAGTCGGTTCACAAAAAAGTACAGGACCTAACAGCAAACCCTTTAAACCATACTGCATATTATCTCCTAGCAAGTACCAAGTCAGTTCACAAAAAAGTACAGGACCTAACAGCAAACCCTTTAAACCATACTGCATATTATCTCCTAGCAAGTACAAAAAGTCCAAATACATCTCCATCCTATCTATAGTACTGCTATAACACTGCTTCATCAAAAAAAAAGTACTGCTATAACACCAAAAATACAGATTTTTAATGCATTTGTTTTGTACTCTAGAAATCTGTGTCATACATTTGGTCAAGGATTTCTCACCTAGGAAAATGAGAATCATGTATGCTTTTGGCAGTTTGTGTTGACATTTCCAAAAATCTATATCCAGAATCTCTGTTCTGCTGAAATGATCTTTTCGATATTCCAGGGTTGACGACAATGACTTTCTTCAACAGCTATGCAAGTCAACAGGCAAACTTCTGAAGGTAAATTGAAAATTTATAGCTTGATACAATATTGTGATATTTACCCCATATTCCCCTTTCGGGTATGATCTGAAGTATTTTGTTTGATGTTCATCAGTTCATATAGGACAATAACTTGAAATGATTATTTTGATGTTCATCAGATTATGTCGGACGAAGTGTAGAGCAATTATTCTGTGCTATTGTTGGATAAAATAATTCAGAACTCAGTAGGCCTCTAATGGATGTTGATACCGATAGTGAAGTAGCTCTTTCAGGTTGAGAAATAATGTCCAAAATGAGAGAAAAATCAGGCTGTTGCTTTGAACAGTACTACCAGAACTGTAAACAGGGGGGCGGGAGGCTGGGAGCCAGAATTGTAACCAAGTATTTCTCATAAAAGTACATTCTTTCTAAGTTAATATAGCTTTAGCTTGTATCCTATCCTCAAAACTAAAACCAAGGTATTAATTGTATGAGTTTCAAAATTTTCTTGTCTTTCAATAATCACTACTAAAATTACTGTTGGGGTCTACTTGTAGAACTACCCAAAAGAAAAAAATTAGGTATTAGAGCACATCTAGTGTCGTCATGTCAGGCTTGGTTAAATTTAATATCTGAGCTAGTGGAAATATAAATTCAGGAATTTCTGTTTTTTGAAATTGGGGAAAATCTTGGTGACATGGTAAGCATTAGATTACTTTAGCCTGGTCCACTTATTTTTTAATTTTGAGTTTTTGGGGTTATTTACTGTTCAGTATCCTTCAGAGATCCTGGGAGGCTTAGCTGTCTGAAACAATGAGGATGTTGCATCTTTGACACCATAGGTGGACCAGTTATAGAAATTGCATAATGTCAAGTGTTTTGGGGTTACTGGGTCAAGGGTATCTCAATCTTTGCATATATCTTTGTTCCACAGGGATTTACAATAAAATCTATATCTGTTACCAACACGTCTAGTGATTAACATGTGGCCTATTGGGTTACAATTCAGCAATGTGCATAACGTCCTTCAATTGGGGTGTATACTTTGCTTTAATTTAGTGGTTAGGTTGTCAGAGTAATGATAAGCTGTAATTGATATACTTATTTGTGCTATCCAGGGAGGCGAACCTGACTATAAGACTGCTGCCAAGATGGTTCTCCATGATTGGCAAAGAGGCAAAATTCCTTTCTTTGTTCCACCTCCAAAGCTGGATGATGATGCCTCTGACGAGCAAAATGAACTTGTCTCTGAGGCAGACACAGCCGTGGATGACGATCAGGCCACAGCTGCTAAAAAAGCAATTGCTAACGTCGTTTCATCACAACAACTGAAAGAAGTTCCTGTTCAGGAGGAGCTGTTCAGCAAGGCCGAGTTGTTGGGTGAAAGTTGAAATGAGCGGTGATATATAGTAGTCTTGAATGATTGTATATCCCGAAAAGCAGCAGCTGCTGCATAGTTCTGAAAATGAGTTTTTCCGTCATTTTTACCTTTTAGGTCCATTGCTTTCTAAGAGTTTTCTAGTCCTGGCAGAGATTGATATACTATTAGAGAAAATATATATCTTCTACTCTTTTCTTATATTTATTTCGAGTTGTCTTATATAAATTATTGAATTGTTATGAGCTTAAATGGTGCTAAATGAAGAGTGATGGATTCTATGGTTGATCCCAAATTGCTTAAGATTGATGGGTAGTTCCTTTTTAGATGTGCTACACAATGTTTAGACGACCCAGCTATTCTTATCAAGTTGTCATTTACTGGTCATGAACTGAGAGATATTTGAAAAAGAAAATAGTACTATTTAAGTTAAGAAAAAGGTATTTGGAGGTTGAAATTGTGTATTGACATGTATTTCACTTTCAAAAGTGTGGAAGTTGTCTTTCTCTTGAAGAATTGGCAAATCGGTTCCAAACTTAAAAACTTGGACTTTAAAACTGATTACGTGTAACCATACAGTTTTTTTTTTTTTTTTTTTTAAAGAAGTTATGTCCAAACGGCCCCTTGTTCTCTTGGGTTTAGAGTTTCCCATATTTACGTGGTATAAAATAATTCCTACTACGTTATAAGTGAAATGTGCATGTGCATCTAATAAATGCCAAGTATCTAGTCAGTTAAAGCCTACCACAAAGGATACTTAAAAATACTCATGTTTGGCCGCTGCAGCCTGCAGTGAATTGAATTGGCTGTCTAAATTTTGATTTGATAGAGCGTAAGAATCGCATGAATGAAACCAGTCTGGCTCAGTCAATAAAGAATTATATTTTCTTATTACATGTAAGATGTACTAATAACGTTAGTACGTATATTCATTACTTTAATGAAGACATGGGTTATGATCCAATTTGGCGTTCTAACATGTTCGCATTCCCATATGCTTGCTTAGTGTCTTCTTTTTCTGGCCTGAGAAAAAGTTGTATATAGAAATCCATGGAATGTCATTGCCTCTTTGGAATGTATTTCCATAAATCATTTTAGTTAACCAAAAAAAAAAAGAAAAAAAAAAAGAGAAGAAAACGAAGTCGGTCTATAGGTATCCGTAGACGTATTTTATATGACTGAATTGTTTCATGAAATAATTAAGAGTTTTACTTAATTTAGGATAGCTGAGTGACACTGACTAGTTAACATTGAAAGAGACAATATAGGGCTATAGGCTAAAGATATGGGCTTAGGGAGCAGCTGACACAAACATCTTGGCTCTTGTTGGCGGTGATACTTTTCTTTCTTTATTACTTGGTGGTTACGAGAAAAGTTCAGGTATCTATCTAATCGTTGGTGGCAACTTGTGTCTATCTATAATCTCGTCAATTTATCAAGTGCAAGAAAAATGGAAAAGGGCATGTTAATGCGCAAGAGTATGAGAATCGAATTACAATATCTATTAGCCGTGGCAGACCAAGGATTTTCTTCAAGCGGGTGCAAATAAGCACTGAAATCACAATGGTAGTCAATGATAGGAATTACACTGCTTTTGTCTTTTCCAGTAATATCCCTAATTGTCGTTTTTGAGCTGACATTATTTAATTCCTAAAAATAGATACTACTAAAATTTCATGAATTTCCATCAGAAATTTGCTTGTCGAAAATATTTCCAACATCTTGTCGAAAATATTTCCAACATACTTTTTTGTCGGGAATCGTAGATTTCGACGAAAAAATCCGTTAAATATTTGCGCCTTTTAGTAGTGAAATGAATAGTTTGAAACAATATTATTTTGTACTATGTAAATCATAGATGTACATGCATGCAGAGACACACGCCAATTTTGACTATCTATCAGACTTCAAAAAAATTCTTCACCTTTAATTTTTATGTTTTACTCTTATAACAATAACAATGTAGGACTTTTGAAACACCATTTAAAAAAAAAAAAAAAACAACATACTAAAATAATAAATAACTATATAAAAATGAACTATCCTAACATTTCATGTATACTAAAGAAGAAGAAAAAGATGGAACTTTATAAATTATAGGAGGATTAAAGTAAATAAAGTAAGATATACAAATAATAATTATTATAACAGTTTAAGAGAATTTCAATTTAATTCTCAAATATTGAATTCAGAAGAAAAGGTAAAGCTAAGAATTTTTAATACTACACTAATACGTTGAACTAATTTAACGAAAACAACAAAATAGGACATTCACAGACACGCTAGCGTAGTTTAATGAGGTATTAAATCAATGGACCCTTTGGTGACTTCAAAAAAGTAAAAACAAATACGGATCAACGGCCTTAATTGGGCCAGTATCCAGGTCAGGTCTACCACTGAGCTGAGTTTCACATTTGTGTTAAGTTGGTTCATTTGTATCATATAGCAAAATTTCGAGTATTATTTATACATGCAAGTACTAAATTTTTCTGACGACGTGGGTTGATCAGTTGAACCCTCTTGGAACAACCTAGGTCCGGCCCTGTCTACTAGAAGGAAAAAGGATCAAAACTAGAAACGAGAAGACAAAAAAGTGCTTCAATATTCTACCAGGTAAAAAGTAATACAAATCCATGACAAACATCTCATAACAGCATCAAATTTTAACAGGATTTTTTGAGTTCTTGTTAAGTTTTGCTAATATACTTCTCAACAAAGGCATATATAGACGCTTATTATAAATTGAGTATAAATTATATATATATACATGTGAAAGAAGTTCTAGCTCCATTCAGTTGACAATTTCAAAGAGATGTTTTCAAGGCTTAATAAATTTTGTGTAGCCATTTATTCTGCAATTTCCTTTCCTTTTTGCCACCATCAAAGTAAACGATTATTTTTTGAAACTCCGTTTATCGAAGTGGCACGTAGGGAGTAGGGACTTAATAATTATCTATGTAATTAACTATATTTGCTTGTGCCTAACATGCAGCTGTCCCTCGATTTGTTATTAATGGCATCCTCAATAAGTTGAAGGGCGTAATTATTTGTGATTTGTGGCTAGCGAATAACGACACTAGGGGTGTACATGGACCGGGTTGGTTCGGATTTTTTAAACACCAAACCAAACCAATTGTGTCGGGTTTTTAAATTTATACACCAAACCAAACCAATAAAATTCGGGCTTTTCAACCTCGGATTTTCTCGGGTTATTCGGGTTTTTTTTTTGAATAGTCTTGATACAAAACATATAATTTTTACTTCAAATATTTCTTTAGTCCTAGTAAGATATAACTATATAATTAAGGTGTTTCATAAGAAAATAACACAAAATGTGAGAAGAGTGATGACATTGTATTAAAATATTCAACAAAAGATAATAAAATCGGTTAAAATAAATATTGCTAATTAATAAGCCATAAAGAAAATGACCATAATCTAAAAATACTAAGTCATGCTAAAATAAGTACGACTAATAAGTATTAATTACATGACAAGAAAAAAAACTTAAGTTATGTATTTTCACTTCTAAACTAATTATGCAAAACTAAAGAATAGATATCCAACATTATTTTCATTCCTAGTGGTAAATTGATTTTTTTTTTTTAGTATTAGTGTTGAGTTGGTTTTTGTTTGGACTTTATATGAGTTACTAACATCCATAGGATATAAAACTTATTCACATTCAAAATTCTAAGTTCAAGCTTGAATAACATGATAATAGATTAAAAAAACTACGAAAAAATTTAAGAAATATTTATAAATTACATTACAAATAAATATTTTATGTATAAAATATTTTTAAAATTGAATACATGTAATGTCGGGTTAGTTTGGTTCGGTTTGACTTTTTTTAGTTAAAACCAAACCAAACCAATTATGATCGGGTTTTTTTTTCAACACCAAACCAAATCAAACCAAACCACTAGTCGAGTTTTTTTTTTCGGTTTGACTCGGTTTATCGGTTTGATGCGGTTTGTCGGTTTACTTTGTACACCCCTAAGCGACACCCATTATCCACATGTGCCATGTTGGTCTATTTTAGACTTGGGATGATTAATTGAATTAGTGTTATCACCTTAAACAAAAAATTATATGAAGTCTGGTTTTTGCTTACTAATTGCTTAGACAAAAATGAACGGACATCGTTCAGAACAAAGTTATAATTCTTTTAAGACAAACATAATATCTTAGGAGTATTCTGATCATGTTCTTTGACATGACAAAGAGGACTATAAGCTACCTCAGTTGCTTTGTCTTATAAATTTGCCGATGTATAACAGTCTAAGTGGATTACCCATAAGAAATGTAAGATGCATATAGTTAAAACTTTTGGTATGTGAAAATGAGAGCTTCCGGATATTGATACAACAACATAGAGCTAGTATAATCCCACAAATTTTCGGATATTGATATTTGCCTAAAATAATTTAAAAAGTATGATCAGCTTCCAATTCACTTAATCATTTTTTACTAAGTCAAAGTCCATGATCATTTATTCAAGACTCGAAATGTCTTTTTACCTCATTCCCATTAATAAGTATTTGAGTCAATCCCACTTACCCCCCTTAACATTTAAGGGTTGGGAAATGATATCCTTTTCAAATATTGAATGAAAACGATAACCTCCTTATATAATATTTTCCGGTAATTTTTTTCTTTTTTTGAGTAAAGGTTTTTTTCTTTTTCTTTCTAGAATTAAAATATAAAAATATATAACTCTTATTATTGTCGCATTCACCTATTTCATTGACAATGTTGTACTTCTTTTAGGATATAACAACTACTTGGAATAATCTGTTAATAAATTCCAGTTATGTGACATTTGCTTTAATTGCAGATCAACAGTCTACCTAATTTCTCGCTCTAAAATTACCTTTGGATAATCTATGAATTCTTTCATTCACCTCTTCCATTATTCTATTGAACACACACACACACACACACAAAAAAAAAAAAAAAAAAAAAAAAGGAAGAAGAAGAAGAAAGAAAAAAAGAAGCAAAATCAAAGCAAAAAAGAACTTTTGAGGTACTCTTCTTGATTAGTTTAAGCTTGTGTTTTCCTCCTTTTTGATGAGTTTAAGCTAACAATCAATTTTACTTTACCCCCTTAATATTAAGGCTTTGGAAAAGATAATACCTCATCTAGCCCCTTTGTACAATATTTTCCTATGAGAGTTTCATTTTTTAAATACAGATATTTTTTCTAGAAAAATACAAAAATATGTAACTCTTATTTATTAGATTTAAACTGCCCATAAATTTGCATAAACATAAGCACTCAAATAAGATGCCAAATAATTTCATATAACCAAGCATTTCGTCCTTAACTCTCAAAGAATTGCTTGTATTAATATAGTTAGAACTTTTTTTTCATATAGGATAAAAATTAGATTGATTTTTCAAAAAAAAGAATTATTTGTTTTGCTCATCTGAGTGGTTTTGAAAATAAAATAACATGCTTAAATAATCAAATTATGTGGAAATTATTATGAAATATATCTTAGTGGATGGAATTAATTACTACTATACAAAATATTCATAGATGACCCCAAAGGTTATTAGAGGGTGAAATTAGGTAGACTGTTGATACGTAGTTAGAATTCAAGAGTTTAATTCGCATGCAGGTAAAACGAATGTCGCATAGCTTGAAATTTATTAATAGATTATTCCAAGTAGCTGTTATATCCTAAAAGTACATTATTTTCAATTGAATAAGTGAATGGTACAATAATAAGAATTATATATTTTCGTATTTTAATTTTAGAAAGAAAAAAGAAATAAGTTCTTTATAAAAATAAAAAAATTCTTTACCGAAAAATATTGCATAAAAGGGTTATCGTTTCCATTTAATATTTAAAGGGAGTATTTACTACTGATTTTTTCTTGTCCCGACCTTTTTGAATTATTGAGCTATAGAGGCCTTATGCATCAAAACAAGCACTTTGTTTCACAAGAAGAGATTGAGTGCAATGAATTCCTTATCATTTGGTCTTTTTTTCCTTCCCATTTTTATCTTCTATTTTCTCTGTGGATGTTACTCTCAACTGAGGTAACTGTGTCTACGCACACAAAAAAATTTGGTTATATAGCTAAGCGAATTTAGATTAAAATTTCTGGATTTTATTAATTAAACTTACGATCAAATATTAATAATTTTTTTTGTAAAATTTGTAATATATATTGATTATTTAGTATTTAAGCAAAAATTACTGAATTTAAATGATCCGTAATCGTTACTGTAGATCTAACACTGATGACACAAAGCTGTTTTGTGTATTCCCTCGGCGTATACTATTTTTTGTCAAATATTAGTTATTCTGTGGCCCATGAAAGGAAAAAAAGATGATGACTTACTACTTTAGAAAAGGAAAAGAAGGATAATGAATATTTACTGTTTTATAGTCACTTTTCTAGCAGGGCAAAGAACTCTTTCTATTGGTTCATTGACGTACACCTAACTGAGGAACTAATTCTCACAGGGGTGGAGCCACCTTAGGCGAAGGGTGATCCGGTACACACTATTCGTACATTGATCAAATATTAATTATTATGAGTATATATTTAATTTTACACATTCTTAACACAAGTGAAAAAAAAATTTGCACACCATTCGTCAAATTCCTGACTCCGCCACTGAATTCTCAGACCAGAATTTTTTTACACTATTTTATGATATTTAACCTGTTAGAAAATGTTACTAATTTCACAAAGTATTGTGTAATTATATTTATAATTATCTTTTAGATGATTTAATAGTAACTCTTTTCATTATCAATGTATATAAATTAAACAGACAAAGCTTATACTCTATATTATAATAAAGTCAGGGTTGGCCCGCTTTCCACTGCTTCATCAACGAGTAGTAGACCAAGCTACACTAGTGGCCTGATCCTTATTGCCTTTTTACTGTACCTCCTTTGACTGACTTTAATTATTTATTTTTATTTAATAGAGGTTGGTCGGTTCATCGTGGATGGACTTTAATATATTTTCTATTTAAGTCAAAATCTGCTCAAAACATTTCCAATATATACATTTTTATATAATTTCTTCAAAAAAGAAAAAAGAAAAAAAATACCAGGGCGGAACCAATCCACCTTAGGCATCGTTTGGTCAAAAAATCATACTATAAAATACACATTATACAAAAAAAGACGTATAGATATATAAATTGACATCAGTGTACGTACATCGTGTAATTTCTAGCCTAAGCGATCAAAGACATTACTCATTTCATCATGATTAGAGGTACGAGCCCCAGTCTAGCTTTATGTCTTTTAAATTTTTTAGCCTAATAATCAACTAAATCACCATGTTAAAATTTCATTTGTTGTCTTAAAATGAAAAACAAAAACTTATTTAAGAGGATTTCTAATGAGGTTACCATGATTATAAATTAAAAAAATGAAAAATCGACGAAAGACACTTGTTGCAATATAATTACAATTTGTTTTGTAGTCTAAATTATGTCTTTTTTGTATAATATATAACGAATTGTTCATCGGTTCAATACTTCTCTAAAAATTGATCAATACGCTTGCTAAAACAATTCCGTATGTCACTGATAAATACTACTCCTAGATAGATATTCCGGTATAAGAAACAGAATATCTTAATTCAATCTGATGACAATGTTTATTTCTTCCAGACAAAAGCGGATGTAAAGTATAAGCTATAACTTTGACAGAACCCAATAGCGTTGATCAAAATTTGTCTTAAAAAAATCATTTAATATGTACGTGCCTATATATTATTATTAGAACTCAATAATTCAAAATGGCTCGAATTTAGAATTCATAAATTTTAAATTCTGAACCTGCCACTGTAATTGTTCCTAGAAAGACTTCAGAATATTTGAATTTCTATAGTAGAAAAAGCTCCGAGGACCCAAAATAAAACAAAAATGAAAGATTGAGCAGTTGCATGCATGGAACACTAGATCGAGATCATTATTATTGGTCTTATTTCTTTTTCATTTTCTCTTCTTGTATAAATATCTTGATGATCTGTAATGATTAATCAATAACTCTCCTTATCATCAAGTGGGAGTAAGTAATTATCAAATCGACCTTATCATTAAATTGCTAGCTTAAGCTAGCTCAGATCCACAGAGCAGCTAGCCTGATACACTCATCATGTTCTCTTTCTACACAATTATTATGATAATACTATAATTTAGAAAAAAGGTACTATCAGATATTTTGTTGTTCTTGTTTTGTGTATCCACGTTCTTGCCTGCATCATATATCCACCTCGTGGAAACCGTCTCTTTTTTACTTATACTAGACTCTGTAAAAAATATTTACAAATTAAACCACCTAAATAATTCGTATAAATAATTTTAATTACCACTTCACATAAAGTAGTATTCTAAAATAAATAGTACAGTAAGTAATTAATCTGTTATAACATAATTAAATTACACTAATAATATAAAAAAAATCATTATAACGTATGTGCATTAAACTTCAACCATAATTACTTTGTTCTTAGTTTCTTTTGATGTGGGATGTTCTTTTCTGAACTATTTATTATTATAATGATCGTAAATTCATTATATTAGTGCATTTTAACTTATTCTAACATGTTTGCTTTATTTTTCAAGCTAATGATCTCACATATTATAAACCTACCAATGTCTTTATTCTTATTTCTTAAGCAATTTGATAGTATAATTGTTATTACATTAGCAGCATATAAAAGTAAAATTCGTTATACTACTATATCTTTTTCGGCTTCTTAATTGTGGGCTAATGGTGAATAATTAACTAGGCTAGCAGCCCATATATTATTAAGTTTAAACCCATGCAAATTCTTTTATCAACCGTCTAATAAAGTTAGATTATTGGTCAATTAAATTTCAAATACTAGACTTTTTAGAACTAACATGGGTCGTAGCCATCGTTAAGCCAAGAAAGAGTACAGGGTTTAGCCTAGAGTTACAAATTGTCTCTAGACTTTTGTTTTTTATATTTCCTAGGAGGTTTTGACAAAGCTGAAACCTTGTTTAGTACTACTTAGTAGATTATTATTGACTTGATAACTGGAGGATTATCGACAAGAAGAAGTCAAAATTTCATTCTTTAGGATTTTCAATATTGCCTGTTGGTTCATGCAACCTAAAAGTCAAAGGGAATTTTCATGGAAGGCTATGAACTTTTAGGGTTAATATGATTAGGGAAAATTACTACATAATAGCTAAAGAATTCAATCACATGGTGTATAAACTTATTGTCTCTCTTTCAATGGACTATAGCATTTTCCCAATAGCTTCCAATAGAGAGTCTTCTGGATAGAAATGATAAGCAACATGTTTGATCAATCCAACCATTGAAAATTGTGGCGGGACTATTAAGGACTCTTCTATTCTTAATCAGATTTTTCAGATTCTAATTCTAGAAATACAAATGCCGTTGATAAAGAGCGTTTTACTCCTCAAAGTGGACTTATCAACACAAATTAGAATTAGCCGATCCCCTAAGTAGATACATGTCAAACATGTAAGGAACCAAATAAAGTCTAATCAACCTAGCTAGTAATTGTTTTTTTTTTCATATATAATCTAGCTACTAATTGTTGAATATGAGCAAGAATATGACGTTTGAGCTTACGATGCAAAAAATCCTGATGAAAATTCTGTCAATTTTACAACTTAAATAATCCCCAAATTAGTCATGTAGATTCCCACAAATACGAATTCGAAGTTCTACTATAGGGTACTTCATTTATCCTCTCTAAATAATTAGTATATCCATTTGGTTAATTAGCTCAATTGTGACTTATTAAATCCATATGTGAACCTATCTCTTTTTCACAGAAAAAGAAAATTGTTCCTTCAGAAAAATTTAAAGAAACGTCACAACATCATATAGTAAAGAAAAATATGCTTGTGCGTTCACAAAAGTTAGAGACAAGATGTTTTTGGTGGAAATATATATATTCGAAAGTGCCTTGATTAGCGGCTTGATTCACTTTGAGAAAGAGAACGTAGCCATTGACCTATAGCTAATCAAGTCTGGATATGCAGTGTTGATTACAAATCACATGAATCGAACTCTATAGCTAATCGAACTCTATTAAATCAGTTACATTCAGAGACCGAGCCATGATTAGAAACTTATAGGTTCGGTATTCCGGTTTTTAAAGTTATTGAGTCCTAAATTAATAATTTATATACATTCAATGAATTTATTAAGATAAATACATAGTATGGACTGAAACTACTGTGTGCGGTGAACCCCTAAGCTATAGTCTAGCTCCAACCTGGTTATAATATCATTGCATAGTAATATTAACTTAAGTTTGTTGTAAGGACGCATAAATTTCAAATTCTGGATCTACCTTGTCCAGGGGGCCAAACTAGGAGTGGGACACAAGGGTTCATCCAAAACCCCTTAGCAAAAAGTAAGAGTATCCAGTTAGCCTTTATTTTTTAATTAAAAGAGAGTGTCCATTTACCAAATCAAGAAAGAATTAATCTTATTTTTTCAAATTTACTCTTATTAAGTGCTAAGTGACCAAATCTCAATACCTATTTAATTAGAGATAATTTACTCAAATTGTCTATTTTTGCCTAGGAGTTAGTATTTTTTTAAGGACGTGCAAATGACTAAGTGAATACTCCTTTTGAACCGCAGGAAGTACTATATAAGAGGTTAAAATAATTTATTTATACTCTCTCTGTTCACTTTTACTTGTTCACTTTGAACTTTTCACGTTGTTTAAGAATAATAAATGAAGTACACAACTTACCAATGTACTTATATTAATTGGTGCATATTTTTATTGGATTTAAAAAATAATTTGAAGTGAGTAATTAATACTATAGGTAAAACAAGAAAAAATAAATTATTTTTTCTTGATATGCTAAAAGTGATAAGTAAAAGTAAAAATTTATTTTTAAAATAGTGAATAAGTAAAAATGAACGGAGGAGTATATATATATATATATTAAATGTGAATTTTTACAACCTTTTTATGTGTAATTTTTTATATTCTAATTCTTTCTACCTCTGACTTCGACGTATAACGGTAAAAGCTTTGGGAGTAGAAAATTATGTACTGGTGTAGGGTCCATCTGTCAGTTGTTAGCACGAAGTAGGAGCCCCACAAACTACGGAAAGTGTTATTAACTCCTGCTTTGCTCCAGCTCATTTGCAGACCCAACAGTCCGACACCCTGCACCCACGAATGCCAAAAAAAAGCTCAGCCCTCCATTTTAAACTTTTTTTTATTTTTATTATTTGAATCAAATGACCACACATTTTGTCTTTTAGAGCCCGGTTGTATTGACTTATAAGTTGCTTATAAGCTGTTTTTAGCTTTTTTAAGTGTTTGGCTGGTCATTTTGTGCTTAAAATAAGCTCAGAAAAATAATTGGGCTCATTTAACTTAGTTTATCTAAAGCAGCTTATAAGCCAAAAAAATAAGGGAGATTATCCCAACTTATTTTTTTAGCTTATAAGCTGTTTGCAGCTTATACGCATAAGCCCGTCCAAACAGGCTCTTATTAGGTTCCCTTCTAAAGTACTATTGTCACGCCCCGAACTTGGGCCTGGACGTAACACGGCACCCGGTGCCTGATTGCATGTGACCGAGCGAACCACTGGCTGGCTGAATCAACATGAAACATAACTGAATGTGGAAACAACTAAACACATGCTGATATACTAAAGGTCTGACTGAAATCATAATGCGGAAATACTTAGATAATCTGAAATATCTGAATGTAGCCAACATGGCTTAAACCAAAACAACTGAACAACTGCCAACAAGGCTAACATAATAAATATCTGACTGTCTGAACTGTGTCTATGAAGCCTCTAATGAATACAAAAAGGTGATTGTCTAGAAAGCTGTGAGAACTGCATGACTGATATCGCCCCGAAGGAAACTGGGGCTCACCACAGTAGCTGATACGAAAACTCCTAAGTAGCTGGATCGTCAACCTGTATGTCGTTACCTGCATCGCGAGATGCAGGCCCCCAAGCAATAAAAAGGGACATCAGTACATTTGAATTGTACTGGTATGTAAAGCAACTGAAGCAATAAAATACTGGAACTGAAACTGAAACTGAACTAAACAGAAAAGCAAGAAGCTGAAGTACTCCCTGTTCTGGATGAAGAATCACCTGTAAAACTGTAAATATAACTGTGGCCTAGGGCCCAAATAATGTGCACAAAAACTGTGGCCTCTGGCCCAAGCAATACGTATGCATAAACTGTGGCCTAGGGCCCAAAAATACAGATACAGGTGTTCAACATTAACAATTTACAAAACTGAGACTAGCTATAGCTGATAGCATGATAACTGTTTCTGATTATGGGACTCATGCAAATAACTGGTTATATACTGACTGAGACTCATGTGATAACAATGCATAAGTCTATAAAGATTACGTGCTGAGTTCATGATGTTCAAAGTGACCACCATGAACGAATTCTGTAACTGCAACCCTAAAAGATAACAGTTCTATATCATATCATGAAATTAGAGCTAACTATATTCTGAGTCAAATTGCTGACAACTATGAAGAATGAGGCGTAGGGAGAATCATGAACATTCCCTAACGTAGATAGTTAGCCTCACATACCTTAATTCCAGCCTTTGAGCGTAATACAATGTTCGTCAACCCTTTCAACTTTGATCTATATCAATACAAGTAAAAAGATTCTATATTAGCAATAATATTCATGCTTTGGTCATCTAAGCATTTTATCAAACACTTAGTGGGCATACAGCTCCACAGTCTCCATTAATGGTGATTTCTTCACCCAATTCCCATTCTATTACTTCTAGGTGATTCTACAATCTTAATTAGGTGTAATTAACATCATTCTCCATCACCCATATCATTATAACAATCTCAAGTCAACAATCCAAAACCCTACTATAGTTCGTGTAATTCTCTTTACTAAACCCTTTTACTATTCTCCGAAGAACTCATCAATTCACTATTATGAATTATTAGAGTGTAGAAGCATTACCTTTTTGACGTCCAATCCTCTTGAATACGAGGTCTAGGGTTTCCACGCCCAACAATAATGTTCCACTCACAACTCTATTGATTAGAAGGGTTTACTCAAGTTAGAAAGAGACTAGGGACTTGAATTCAACCTAGAATCATGATAACACTTACCTTGTATGGTTCTTGAGGCTTGAGACTTGTTCTTATTGACTTTAGGGTAATTTTTCGTGAATGGGGTGCTGGGAAAATAAACCCCAAACCTTAGATATAACTAAAAACTCGTAACCCGACTTTTTGACCCGAATATGACCCGATTCGAGATGGGTCCGAGATGCGGGACCATCGCTCAATGTTCTGCAGCTCAATACTCAGACTTGCGCGATCGGCCCGCGATGCGGGGCCATGGAACGCGCCGCCACGCGCCTGAAATATCGACGTGTGTCGGTTCTGCACAGTGTTCGGTAAAATGGACATAACTTCTTGTACACAGCTCTGTTTGGGCTCCACAATATACCGTTGGAAAGATATTTCAAAGGGATACAACTTTCATGTTTTAAGTTTCCTCAAATTCTCAACGGATTGTCACGAAATTTGACTGGAAGACAGGCATATCGAAAACTTAGCCGATTCTATAGAATTTTAAGTGTCTTACTATTAGCCATATTGAGACGATCATATCTCCTTGCTCCGATCTCTGATTGGCCTGATCCTTATATCGTTAGAAAGGTATTTCTACGTACTACAACTTTCATTAAGGGTACTTTCCCAAATTCCCAACTAATCAAGGAGTTATCGCTGCCCGAAATAGGCCTATCAACTATTTTCGCAAAACGTTCAAACCTTCGTTTTTTCCA
This sequence comes from Lycium barbarum, assembly GCF_019175385.1. Classification (NCBI taxonomy): domain Eukaryota; kingdom Viridiplantae; phylum Streptophyta; class Magnoliopsida; order Solanales; family Solanaceae; genus Lycium; species Lycium barbarum. Next base: position 6,006,345 of record NC_083347.1, read on the forward strand.
CTAAAACTCTAATGATTTGAGTCTAAACTTAGTTCCAAGATACGGGGTGTTACAACTATATCCATCTTAAATTGTCTGATCACTTTTTTGTTTTACACTCCCTTTAAAAAATAGTAAATATCAATTATGAGAGATATTTAATTAATTTTATTCTTATTTATATTTAAGTTATAATTTTTTTTTCAATAAATATTTACTCTATTTATTTATTGTCTTCATTAGTAACAAAATTTTTATTAAGGATAAAATGGAGAAAAAATAATTAATTGTGTCTTGAATTTCTAAAATAATAAATAATTTGAGATAATTATTTTTAAAAATCACAATATATAATTTGAAACTATTTTTAGTAACAACAATATATAATTTGAGACGAAGAGAGTAGTACGTACTTGTCCGGTCTTGGTAGAGAGCGCTTCCCGGACCCTACAAAACACGAATCAGAATATAGCCAGCTTCAAATAGGTTGGGAGGAAGGAAAAAGAAAAAGTACTTGCCGATTCTTTACTTAATTAACATTTCCTATAAAGACACCCCTTTTGACAAAATTAGCTATTTTAAGCTCAAAACACCCATAAAGATTGGACCTTTCTGCTCTCAGTAAAAGAGCAGAAGCTTCATTAGTTTCAAGAATCTCTTTATTACCTCATACAGTATTATTTTGTGGGTCTTAGTTCTAGACATCAAATCTATAGTAGTTAGCATTAGCAATTTGGCACATTAGTTAGGTTACTTATACAAATCAAGAACACCGACTTCTCTTAAGCATTGTGGGTCCAAATCATAGTCAACACATCTTTTTGAAAGTTCAGTTTCTGTTTGAATACCTAAAAGAAACAAACCCCAAGTGACAGATTTCAGAATTGACTTAGTCCTAAATGTGAGGGATTATAATGATTCTTGTACCATGTGGATTTCAAGAAAGTTTTGGTTTTATGTTGAGAATACTTCTCAGTTATGTGAACTGACAGAAAGTTTTAATTTTTGTGTAATTAGTAGAGTTTGATTTTATAGTGAGAGAGGTTAATTTGAAGTTAAAAAGACATTTGGCTAAAATGTCTGAAGAAGGTAATCAAGAACTTCGTTCATTGGCCTTAACACCAACATGGTCTGTTGCTTCTGTATTGACTACATTTGTTGCTGTTTCACTGCTTGTGGAACGATCCATTCACAGGCTATCCAATGTAAGTAAAAGATTTCCTTTCATTTCTATCCTTGTACTCTATTTTGCCCTTGTTGGTTTATATAGTTTTGGTAAGTTTATTGGAAAAATGCTGCAGGACTAACTGTTGGTTGATTGATCAGTGCTATTTCTGGACTTCTTTAGTTATTCTTGTTGTATATCTCAGAAATATAGGGGGAGGGGAGGGGTGGGGGGTTCTTTTTCCCATGTTATAGGATTACAATATATATGCCTGCTAGATACTATGAAATGCACAACCTTTAATTCGTTCCATCTTGATGATCCCTTATGGCACCCTGGGAATCTCTCTCTCTGTGACTTTGTAGTGAGGACCTAAATATTCATCAATATGCATTGAGGTACTTGTCCTGGATTTCCGGTCTTGGACACTTGCTTATACTCCCTCCGTTTACTTTTACTTGTCCACTATGAACTTTGCACGCCCTTAAGAAATAATAAATGAAGTGCATATTTTACCATGACACCCATATTAATTGGTGTATGAGTTTTTAATGAATTTGGAATGAGAAATTAATGCTAAGGGTAAAACAAAAAATGTAAAATGTCTTTCTCTTGATATGCGAAAGTGGACAAGTAAAAGTGAAAATCTATTTATGGATAGTGGACAAGTAAAAGTGAACGGAGGGAGTATTTGACAAGCTCCTTTTTTTATATACCAAGGGGAAGAAAAAGATTGGAACGAATGTGTAACTTCTTCGTGTCTCAAAGCTTCTAATTTCATGAAAAGATATTATCTTTCTCTTCAAGACCATAAGTTAATTCAAACCGCTTGATTATACTTGGTTGATTATGTTTCTTGTAGCACCATCAATTATGGAACTTCGAAAACCAACAGTTTTTTTTTTTTTTCTCATGTCAGTGGTTGAGGAAAACCAATAGAAAGCCATTGTTTGCAGCTGTGGAAAAAATGAAAGAAGGTATTCTATGTTTATGTACAATGAACTGACACAGTTTAAAAGAAAAGAAAAAAGCTCTTTGAAATTTGGATTCTCCTCCTTCCAGCCCCAAAGATTGCTTTTCCTGTCATAACCATTTTCAACATTTGGTATACAGAGTTGATGCTTCTTGGATTCATTTCTCTCCTACTCACAGCAACTTCCAGTATCATATCTAATATTTGCATACCATCAAAGTTTTACAATAATGCATTTGCCCCATGTACAAAGTCTGATGTTGATGAAGAAACGGAGAACGGAGATTTGAAGGATCGTAAACTTTTGATGGCATTTGGTCTTCAACGGAGAGTATTAAATTCCTTCAATCAAAATACATGCGGAGAGGTAAATCCAATTTTTTGTGGCATATGAGACCATTATCCCAGTATCCTGTATCAATTATAATCCTGTTGCCATAAGTTGTATCTGCAACTGATTATCCTGCCAAAAGAAAATAACGATTTTTTTTAGTTTATCGCGTTTGTGTTGCTTAGCTTATCTCTTGTTCTAAAATTGTTTCTGAAGTAGTGTCAATAATCTGACTTAAACATTTTTGTCAGAACCATGAACCTTTTGTATCATATGAAGGCCTAGAGCAGCTGCATCGCTTCATTTTCGTCATGGCCATTACTCATGTATCTTATAGCTGCTTGACAATGCTGCTGGCGATTGTTAAGGTAACATTCTCTGTTTTACTTGAACTTGATAAACTGATGCACATTGTTTGGTGAACTTTTTAAGTCCCATTGTTTTCGAGTATATGTTTGATATAGTTGTCCATGGTTCTCCGAGTGGCAAGTTTAGTTGGACTTAAGTAAAATGTGATGTATTGGTCACTGCTCTCTTCTTTTTCTATTCACATGTTCTGCATTGCTAGCTGCCTGATAAGTGAAAAACTGGCCAGGTCCACATTTGGAGGGAGTGGGAAGATCAAGCTCACATGGACAGACATGATGTGCTAACTGGTAAGTCATACTTGCTTGTATTTTGTCAAAAAAAGTAATCTTGTTCTCTATCTTCTACCATTTGTAGTTTTCTTGTAATCATTGTGGATAAAGTCTGTTGATTTAAAATTCTTATTTTAACAAGAGTGTAATTTTAAATCAGTTAAGAACGAGAAAGCGAAAGACCTTTATATTATTTATCTTAAAAGAAAAATTATAAGGGCCCTTGTATTAGAAAGAAAGTCGGCAGTGTCAAGAACCATCCATGTTTTGTGATGGAGACAAGGAAAATTATCAGTTTAATGTATGACTCTTTGTACTTGAAGTAAAAGTGGACTCTGATAACTAAAATCTGCAGAGACTTGAGAATGTACATGCATAGGCTGATATCTGAAGTTAAGTGTTTAGGGACAAGCTGATGGCTTTCCTTCAACTTGTGAAGCTCTCTTTTTTCTAATTCTACAATGGGCTATCCTGTAGAATAACTCTGGAGAACTTTATCAAAATTCTCTAAAGTGAATTATTCTACTTGATAACTCATTGTTTAAAAGGTATCACCTGAACATGGTTCCATTAGTTACAAGATATTTTCTCTCTTTATTTTTTTCCTCTTTCACTTTGCTTCTGTTCATAATATTTCTATGGCAAATTTGTTGGAGATGCACGAAATATTAACCCATTTCTTTTCTCTTCATGTTTGGAGATGACACTGTTCTGCAGTTTGTTTATGCTAATCTTTACATCAGAATCGTGTTACTTTGTTTTCCAAAATTGTTATTGTCCCACTGTGGTCTTTCTGGGAGCAAACATGTATTTTTGCCACTTATTTCTCTTTCTAGACATCTATTGCTTGGTGTTTTATTGATTAATGCATGTAGAATTTCTCTACCTCGGTATCTATCAGGTAGCTGTCTTCAGATGTTATGTTTGCTTTGTTCCTTTCATTTGGGAGATGCAAGCGGAATTTATCTACCGGCGTGATTTATACTTCAGTCCTGCTTGGTATTTGTGAAGAGATCAGCAGTTTATTCTTCTAGAAATGTCTCAAAACCTCAATCTGTTCCCCTTTGAATTGCTTAATAGGGAGAAATCCATCATGTTGCTTACTTTGATAGAACTGGAAAAAAGCTAAAAGAAACTGAACTGTTTTCTATTGCAGAAATTTCTAGAGCTAAGACATTCCAAAGGCAGACAACTTTTGTCAGAGTTCACACATCAAGTGCACTGGCCAGGAATCATTTCCTTGTTTGGGTGGTTAGTTCTTCTTACATATTTCTTACTAGATTCTGATCAGTGTTATCAAAAGCGAAAAAAGCTCTAAGGTCAGCTGGGGCTTTAAGCGCGAAGCGCATATAAAGCGTGGGCTTTAATGAAAAAAAGCGCAATGGTGCAAAAATACAAATATATATATGTTTAGTCCAAGATTAATAATAATAAGCATGAATAACAAATATATGGACAAAGAAATTGTAAAAATATTAAGATAAAGTGAAATATCAATCATCTAGTGTCACCTCCTCAAGAGAGGCTCATTGGCAAGGAAAAGTATGTCTTAGAGCCTTGATGACGACACTGAAGCGCACATAAAGCGAGGCGAAGCGCTCAACATGTTTTGAGCCTCGCTTCAGGGCTTAAGCGCGCTCTAAGCGCGCCTTTGATAACACTGATTCTGATTTCCCTAGCCCTCACATAATTTATTTATCCAAAGTAAATAAATAAAAACATTTCCTCCTTAATAGTTACCCTTTTGGATGAGGCGGTTCACACAATTATGTCGTCACGTGCTTGGGCTTGGCCTAAGAACAAGGGGGCAATGTTGCAGACTTTAAGTAAATTAAGGAAAAGGAGGCACGTTGTGACCTTAAGTAAATAAATAAGTGTGTCCCTTTCTAACAAGTTAAGTTTTCTGGATGAGGCATTTCACACAATTCAAAAAAAATTGATTAACGATGGATTTAGTTAATCAATATTTTATATCATTTCCAATTGTTAAATAGTCCACAAATAGTATCATACAAGCCCTTATATGATTTTTTAGCATTTTCTTGATCAAAGGCTCTTTTTGCTGTGATCTCTTGACAAGCATTACTATGTTATTTAAAGAAATTTTATGTTACAACACATTTATGTATCTTAAAATAAATGCTTTTGAGACACATTTCGTTCTTCATTTTTCCTTTGTGCTATCACTCAATACCAATCTAGCAACACCCACAAATGCCCTACACGCCTAGGGGTGGGGGCAAGGGCGCCCCTGCCAACCAAGAAAACAGGAAAAACGTCCACCAACATTTTTTGCGATGTATCTAAAGTTTACTCGTATTGACTTGCACTTTCTGTTTTGTCCTTTTATAATTGGTATGAGTATAATATTTTGTATATTTCTGTCAAATTTTGCAGACCTGTTTCTTCAGACAGTTTGGCCGCACAGTTGTTCGTGCTGATTATCTTACTCTGCGCAAGGGCTTTATCATGGTATGGATCCAAGACAGCTTTTACAGCTATGTTATGGAAAAAGTTAAAGAACTAATCACTTGTAAAACATTTAGAAGTTAAAAAGTAGTTAGGACGTGAAATTTGTTAGTCTCGGTTTGAAGAAATTACCAAGTCAAAAGAAGAACCCTTATGATCAGAAGCAGCTCATAGCATAATTTAACGAGCAGGAAATTTCAAATAGACAATCATGATAAAACTACATCTGATGCACATTATCACGAATGGAACACTTCCTTCCAAAACTAGACATGAAACTTATCCTGTGGTCGTTCATCCAAAAGACTAGGACGTTTCATTACGAACTCTATTATGGGGATCTTTTTGAGTTATCTTCATGTTTGTATTTTCTTTTGGATCACAAGAGTGTCTCTAGATATGATAGAGATTTCTGTTATAGATCACTAGTTACGAACTTTCTCCTCTTATTCATGGCAGAATCACAACCTTACATCAAACTATGATTTTCACAGCTATATGATTCGCTCAATGGAAGAAGAATTCCAAAGAATAGTTGGTGTAAGGTAAGAATAAAAGTACTCCTTTCCCATTTTTCATCCTCTTCTTTGACTAGGCAGAGAGTTAAAAGTTGTTTAAGGAGAAGTGGGCCAAATGTTGAGAAAAGTTCATTTTTATTCGTTCTAAGATTTGATTAAACAGTGGATCTCATCTAAATGTTTTGTATCTTTGTAGTGGCCCTCTCTGGGGATTCGTGGTGGGCTTTATGCTGTTTAATGTAAAAGGTACTACATCCTCTATTTATTTGGAATGAGGAACTTATGTTATCCCACTTTCTTTGCAATTTTTTTGTCATTAGATAAGCTTGCAGTTTTCTGCTCCCAACAATTGTTGTATGGTGAAATTAAACTCGTTCATAAATGACCAATTGAACTTTAACATGCAGGATCGAATTTGTATTTCTGGATAGCGTTAATTCCTTTCATTGTAAGTGCATCCATTGCAATTCTGTTTTGATACCAATTGGGAATAGTATGATATTTATCTTTTCAATACATTTTAGATTATCTTGTATATTAACTTATGAATGTGATAGAATATAGAGATAGTCGTTTACTTGTGCTTCTGTGCAGCTTGTCCTACTCGTGGGTACAAAACTGCAGCATGTAATCGCGACGTTGGCATTGGAGAGTGCTGGAATTACTGGCTCATTCTCAAGGGCAAAGCTAAAACCACGAGATGAACTTTTTTGGTTCAAAAAACCAGAATTGCTTTTGTCCTTGATTCATTTTGTCCTTTTCCAGGTTGGTTCTTACTATCATACTTCACTTCTTTAATTGTTTTGTCTATCTGCTAACTTTCTTTAATGTCTATATACACTAACTTGTTTTTGCATGCTTACTCTTGCAGAATGCATTTGAGCTTGCTTCGTTCTTTTGGTTCTGGGTATTCACCGGTCCCTTTTTCATAGCTTAAGTTTTTCTGTACCTTTGAACTTTACATTTAATACCTAATCAAAGCATTTCCCTTTTAACTGTATTAATATTCTCGATCTTTAGCATTTGAGATTGGCACATTCCCCGAAATACTAATGAATGCTTCCTGTTAACTCAAATCCTTTCTTAGAGTTGGATTTCTCCCTTAAATACTATCTTAACCTTGAAGATATTTTTTTTCTCAACCTGCGGATCTTGCCAATACAATCTCCTATAGTTTCGCTAACGGATGAGTGTACGGTCCTGGAACACTGGGGTGAATACCAGTTCTTTTGTCCAATTTTTTGTTGTCCTTTGCTCAACAGAAAACTCAAAATCTCTTCTTCTTAAGTCAAAAGCTCTTTTTTTCCTTCTGTTTATATAACCTTAGATTCTCGCCACTTTGACCAAATGTTCTCCTGAAAGTTTGTAAATATTCCTGCATTCCATATTTAGGCTTCAAGGTAGTACAGAGTACTAAAGTATTTCCAAATTTCAAAAACGACTCTTGGCACCAGGGACCAATCGAAACTTTGTGTTTTCTGTCAGTACCTCGGTGTACTGCTCATAAGAAATTGGTTTATTCTTGTCTGGATTTCAAATGTTTTGAGATTCTATAAGCTGATATTTTTACAAAATATTCTCTATCCCGTGTGCTTGTATGATATGTTATGTTCTGCCACATGCATATGTTGTTTCATGGTGTTATAGACGCTAATGTTCCAAATGCTGAGTTTTGACAAAGTTACTTCTTTTATTCCAGTGGCAATTTGGGTATAACTCATGCTTCATAAAGAACCACACACTTGTGTATCTACGACTAATTATGGGGTATGTGTAATTACAAACTGTATATGCATGTCTTGTTTAAGTTCTACGTTTATCAATGTTTATCTATCTAGCACAATGATCTGAGCCTATGCTGTTGTTTCTTACCCAGATTTGCTGGACAATTCCTTTGCAGTTATAGCACCTTGCCACTCTATGCACTGGTTACACAGGTATATGTCACCGCGGATATAGCTAAATTGAGAAGTCAAAAATTTTAAACATCAAACTTTACGAACCACTTCAGCTGTGTGACCCAGTTGCTAATAACCCTGCATGTTGCACTTCCACAGTAAACTTCCGAATAATTTTCATGGACTAATAAATGAGATTGTAGATATTATGTAATATTTTCCAAGAACATAGCTTTGAGCATGTTATATTGTCTCTTTGCAGATGGGTACAAACTATAAGGCTGCATTGATTCCACAGAGAATAAGAGAAACGATCCACGGATGGGGAAAGGCAGCAAGAAGAAAAAGGAGGTTGCGCATGTTCCCAGATGACTCAACTGTGCACACCGATACAAGCACGGTGATGTCACTCGAGGAATATGATGATAACCAGTTGGTTGATAGCCCTCGAACAGTGCATGGTGCGGGTACAGAAATTGAGTTACAACCGCCATCAACTGTCACGGATCATCATTCAGTAACAATTAACGATACTTCAAGTCGTATTGGTACTCCTCTACTTCGGCACTGTACCTCTATTTCTTCCGCAGCTTCCCCAAGACTTCCACCTGAAGTAATAGCAAGATCATCTTCAATGCCTGCTAGAGGAGAGTTGGATTTGGATAAAGATTAACCGCCACAGTAAAGTTGGAGAATAACGGGAAGTGAAGTTGGTGTTAATACTTTTGCAGGTTGTTTAACGGGGCATATAACATATATACTTGAAGATGTTTGACATGTGAATTCAAAGAATATGCTGGTAGGAAAGATATAGTTTCTATAGTTGCAAAATTATTTCTCTTAAACTCTCAGGATTGAAAAATTATAATGGTTGTTTCTCTGTGTATTATCCCTTGTATAATCAGTTAGACACATGGGATGGCTAGGTAAGATGGAGCATCTTAAAGCTTGTAAGAGTCTTTTTTCCCTCAGATAGTTGAGAGTTTAACTTATATACACCGACAGTTCGAGAAATTTTACATTTTAAATGTATTTTAGTCTATTACGCATATAACTTGTCTTATTTTTCAGGTTATTAATTCTATTTTTTCTGGACAATTACATGTGGTTATCATTTCGATGCCTTAATAGTGTAGAACTCTTTTATACTGTCACTATATAGAAGTTAAACACCACAAACTCGAGATACCATTCAATTGGACTTACAAGCTTGTGTTTCACAATGGATGTATTTAACATGTGTGAGTTCCAATTTAGTACTACTAGTAAGGATGCATAGACAGAATCATCTTTATTGACAAGGGTGTCATTATTAGCACTAAAGGCTAAAGCATGGCCTATGCAGGTGTCAGCTCAGCACCAAATAGCATGGCCTATGCAGGTGTCAGCTCAGCACCAAATTAGTCATATTTCTCAAAATTGGGGGACAGTGATTCCTCCCAGTTCCCATTTTCAAGATGATCACCAGCATTCTGATTTTCCCTGTCATTCTGCTTTGCATTTTCAACAAAACAGCCAGTACCTGGTGGTGGCGCACATCCATAGGGGCAAGCAAGATATGGGACTGGTTGAGTTGGGCAATTGCATCCTCCACCAGGACCACCGACTCCCGGGCTGGGAATCCACCCCGAAAATCCTGGTTGGTTACAATTGCCACTTCCACAAGAGCCACCCTCACCACCACCCGCTCTTCCTCCTCGGCCTCCACCTCCTCCACCGGGGCTTATTCTCGGGGGTGTCCACCCTGGAATTCCTGGTTGGTTACAATTTCCACTTCCACAAGAGCCACCGTAGCCGCCGCCTCCACCTCCTCCACCAGGACTTATTCCCGGGGGAATCCACCCTGGAATTCCTGGTTGATTACAACCTCCACTTCCACAAGAGCCGCCACCACCTCCACCGCCGCCACCGCCACCTCCTCCACCACCGCCACCTCCTCCGCTATTTCCATCGCTTCCCCAACCCCAACCAAAGCCTCCACCGCCACCGGCGGATGGTTTGGTCACTCCACTGGGTTTTTGGTCATTTTCTGGTTTCTGAGCTTTTGTGGGTTCCTCCAGGAGAACTCTTTGAGCAGAGCCAAGACTTAAACTTATGAAGAGAGATAAAATTAATGGAATACATTTTTGAGAAGCCATTCTGGCAATTAATCAAGTACTGAATCGGAAATGTTTTTTACTTGAAATTACAAAGAACTCATCTGTACTTATAGTTTTGCTAAATGCATGTGAAAATCTATTTTCAAAGAAAACACCCTTGACATTGCTCGAGCATTACGGAATCATCAACTTTGCATGGATACAAAATCGTGAGTTATATGTCACCATTATTGCCGCTAGTCATCAACTTTGCATACGCTCTTTCTTAGATCTTTTTTCTTTCATGATCAACAATCACAAGGCATACACTTTTGTTGATTTGAGGAAGGAGATTCCTCAGCTTCTAATTTTAACCACCATCAAAAAGGATTTTAGAAAAAATATCAAGAAGCCAAGTTGGTCCAGACATCACGGTTATTTTTACTTTGCACGTTCCATCCTTCAACCCTTCGCCCAAAACTTTGCCAGGAGAGGCTGCTTTATGTTTGATCTTTTTTTCTTAAAGGAAATCAAGAAGCCAATAGAAAATGTCAAGAAACTTATTTAAGAAAACAGAAATATTCTTCTCCACCCTGTTACTTGGGTACTTCCCAGTAATCTAACACTGGAAACAGACCCCTAAATGCAAACTAGAATTCAATATATAGCACGGTATTCTTCTCTTTGCTGCAAAATTCAATATATCCCTTCTTTGCTGCTGTCATGGGTAGAATTCACCAATTTAATTTAGGACGTGCAGCTTCTTTTCTCTTTCATGTCTAGTTCCAAACTTAGGCAGCACAAATGCTTAAAGAACAGAGTCCCACATTTCCCAACTCGAAATTCTTGATCAGCAATGTGTTTTCCTTTATGAGGATCGCGAGTATTTATTACAAAAGAGTAGTTTCTAAAGCATGACTCAGACTGGCAAAAAGTAAGAAAAAAGCCCCAGAAAGAAAAGACACCTAATGGAAATGTATTAGCATTATCAAGTCCATAATATCAACTTTGGTCGCTGGCATCTACACTTGATCCTGCATCAGCCAGTGCTTCAGCCATCATTTTTGCTCTATTCTGTGTTTGTCTTTCCACAGCAACCATATAGAAGCCTAACAAACAAGATACAGATAAAGAACGATATCAAGTATTCAAACAGAAGAGCTAAAAATAATTTAAGCACTCAGCAAAGATTGGTCGCAGTAAACACATAGATATATCTAAATCTTGATGTATCATTAAATTATTCATAATTTTTCATTTATCAAGAGTTGTTTTTTTTTTTTTTTTTTTTTTTTGGTTGATAAGGTAAGGTCATTTATCAAGGGAGTCATTGTGCATACTGAGAATGGAAGTAGATCGTCTCAGCAATCCATACCCCAAAATGTACCATGGCACCCTCAAAACCTTCTGCAATTAAAATAACCTAAAAACTGGCATGTAAGTCAAAATCTACAGAATAAAAGTAACGATATGATCAAACTTTGATGATCACTATAAGGTGAAAAGTTGATCCATTAACCCAGCGGGGTTTTGATTCAGCGTTCATCATACTTCTCAGTTAATCAATTCTAATTTGCACAAAGATCGTTGAGAATTAGTTATTCCAAATGTACGAAAACTTTAAAACAAAATTATAATATAGTGCATCGAGAAACAAGTTTTCACTTAACTTGGAAGATCTCTATATTTTAACTGGTAGAATTTCTTCTACCCAACAATTTTTTTGAAGCTAATAGGATTTTTTTCTATAAGCTCTTTGCCTATAGAGCAAACACCTTTAGAATTTTAGCAAACACCATTACATGCAATATTTTTTGGATGAATATGGTAAGCAGTTGGCAGTCCACTAGGTACTTCTAGCTTAGTAAAGAGCTTAGTTGTGGATCATCAATTAATATGTGGAGATTTCATATGTATGACTATTAATTAAGTCTTGACATTATAGCTAATTTGTTAATTGTTGACTTCCTGCCAGTCCATTACAGGCTTAAAATAACAATTCCTAGTCTAGAGAGAAAAATCTCAAGGAAAAATCAAAGAAGATTGATGGTATACCAATTGCACTTCCAATTGCGCAGACCCATAAAAGCCTCCCTGACCATTTGTCAGCAACGATTCCTCTATTCCCAAATCCCATCAGCTAAAACTGGAGCAAAGAAAACATGTATTAGAATGTGAATTTCTCACCATGAACTACAGCAGTAAAGTCCAGTTCAGCAAGGAAAACACATCTTAGAATGATTTTTTCACCAACTCTAATTGCTTTCATATTGCTCAATGTACCTGGTGTACAACGAGAAATATCGTTTTCATATTTCTAAGTCTTGGAATTCTCTGGTATACATGGTTTCACTATTTTCTTACTGTTTAGATTTGTTTTCTTTCCTCCCTTTCAACTGTAAAAGAGAAAACTGAAACCATATGGTCAAAGTTCAAAACTTTTGCATTATAATAAAGTCCAGTATAGCAATCAGATCAGTGATTAAAACCAAGATCTGCAGCCTTATAAGTCCCAGAAGATCATGTGTTTCTAGCACAAAATTGAAGGAAATGAGACACTATTGAAATTGCAGCCACACCCTAACAACAAAAATGTATCTAAATTAGCTTCTATGCAGAAGATCAAAACTTATCCACTGGATGTTTCAGTTGCTCTATCAGATTGCCTGACTAGCTCACTGATGAAACAATTCAAAACGAAAAAACCAAAATCAACTAATACACAACTATTTTGCAGAAAATGGCTTGTAAAAGTACAGAAGGCTCAAAAAGGAAGAAGCAAATCAGAGCAACAAACATAATTAAATGAGATCCAAACACTCAGGTGAGAGAATGACGCTGTCAAATTGTTCTTCAAGGGACCAACAGTCAGCAAAATCAATGCCATTACCAGTTTGTAAAGAATGAATACTATTTTAAGTGTCAACCATCTATTTTTGCACTGCCCTGCAGCAGCCAGCCTTTGGTATTTCTTCTATTCTATGCTTGGTCTCCAATGGGTAATGCCCTTCAACATCAAAGATGCCTATGCTAGCTGGATACTTTGGAGAGTTGACAAATCCATCAAAAGGATCGGGAGAATGATCCCAGCAGTAATTTTTTGGACCTTATGGAAGGAGAGAAACAGTAGATGCTTTGATGGAATGTCAACTCCTATTTGCTTTTTAAAGTCTAGGTGTTTATTTAGTCTTTTCAGTTGGCATTTTTTTGCCCCTGTAAACAGTGTGGATAACTTTCTAGATTTTGTTAGCTCCCTTTCTCTAGTACAGTAGAGATGGGATAACTTTAGAATGTTCTACAGGTTTTTGTTAAGTCTGCTCCATGTTTTGTTTGAAGCAGCTTTTTGCTCATCTGTAACCTTGCATCTTCTTGATGCTTTACTAATGACATTTTATTACTTTACCAAAAAAAAAAAAAATGAATACTATTTTGAAGATAGCTATAATTATTGCGAGAGAATTAATAGAACTATTCGGAGATACTTAACAAGAAAACCCATAGGGAACAACTAGATCAGCAAACTACAATGCTAGTACCAAAAACGTGAAAACCTTTTCTATTCATTTTCCCCTCAATTTGAAAAAGATAAATCAGTCAAAAAGGGAATGCAAAACTATGAAAAGAAGAACATCTCGAGTCAGGGCTTAGATAATATAAGCTGGACCAAGTAAAGGCACCAGACTTGGCACCTGGAACCAACTTGGGGCAGTCTAATATGCATCGGGAGTTATTGATTGAAGAAGTTCATTATGGTAACATTTGGACAACGGAATTTGGATATACAAAGGATTCTAATCCATGAATTTTAAATTTAAGGATACGAAATTCTTGGCAATTGAAATCCCTTGTTTGGATGTTGAAAATGATTTCATAGTTCGAAACCCATTAATCGAAATGAACATATTGGAAATTTATTCAATTGAAGAAGCAGATTCTAATTTTCCCCCTTTTCTGAGTAAAATGGGCATAATATTTCATATAAGATATGAAGAACTGGAGGACATAAAAGAAAATTTGTTTCTAGGAAAAAAGAAAAGGAAATGAAAGAAAAGACAACACAACTACAAAAAAGAAAAAGGGGTAGGAGGGAAGCTAATAACTTTAAAACAAACTTGTAAAAGTGCAAACATTCACCTTTTTTTTTTTTTTTTTTGAGTCAAAAGTGCAAACATTCACCTTGTAGCTAAAGAGCAGCATACTGGGAAAAAGGCAAGAAATAGGAATGACGGAACGAAAAAGGAAACTTTACGACAGCAACACAACAAAGACTAATTTTATGGGACTTTCACCTTTGCTCAAACATATGTATTAGAAAATCAAGGGGCCTAGAAATCCAATTTTCCATCTGGTTACTTCTGAGGTTTAGGCACGCGACTTCAAGTTCAAGGCATCTACAACATTCCATCACTAATACTCTGCCTACTGAATTGAGGTAGTAAATCAAACCAAGTAATCCACCAATTGGATGATCACTCGGTTCACAACATGATCATTTAAAAAAACGGTGACAGGCAGGAAAAGGTTAACATCTCAAGCTATTTCAGTTTTTATTCCTTACTCCTTGCTTTTCTCCATTTCTTCATGCCAGTGCTTACACTTTTCATTTAGAACATAAAATAAGATCATTACGAAAAAAGGAACACTAGAAAATTAATACTTACGTACTTGCTCTGTTTCATTCTGAATGACAATATTACTACTCCCTCCGTACCAATTTAAGTGTCTTACTTTCCTTTTTGGTTTGTCCCAAAAAGAATGCTCTCTTTCTATATTTAGTAAGTTGACAATTCAAACATCCTACATTACAAGTTTAATACCACAAGATTCAAAGGACATTTTAGTACATTACAGACATCTTTAATTTAAAACAACAAGATTCAAAAGTCTCCTTTTATTCCTTAATCTTTGTGTCCAGTCAAACTAAGACACGTAAATTTAATAGATAAGATAGATTTTCATGGCACATTAGCAACAATAAGGCGGTGCTGTATTAAACTGCTAATTACTAGAAAACTTCAACTCTTGTCTATTCTAGTTTGCAAGGTAACTGAGGATTTCAATACAGTAATCTAAATCGGAAACATTTTGCATTTTTTACACCTAAAAAAAAAAAGAAAAAGACATAAGCTATTATACTTCAGAAAAAATTGATACATTGATGCATATTTTTGTGTTTCTACAAGAATACTGATAAGTAAAAGAACGGAGAGGATGAATAAAAGAGAGTTACCGGTAGAAAAGAGCTGCCGCCGGTTGCCGGTTGCCTGATATTTGACGGTTGGATTTCGTCGGGATCGAGAGAGACAGAGAGAATCCAGGTAAGGGCTAGGAACTTGGGCTTGAGCTTGGGCTTATGGGTATTGCATTCCCTTTTTTTGCGCGGACTGACCTTCATTTAGGGTGGTCTTTACTTTTTGGTCTTCAAATTGGTCGTCTTTTAAGTTTTGTCCTTCACCTAATACCCCGAGGTTGTGGGGTTCGAACCCCAGTTCAGTAAAAAAAAAAAAAAAAATTGCAAGCCAGAATTTGTAGGAGTTCTGCCCATACAAATTCAGCCTTTGCATGGCCTGAATTTGCAAAACTGGCCATGTAATTTGGGTCTTTAGGATAAAATTTAAAGACCACCAATTTGAGGGACAAAAATTAAAGACCACCCCCAGCGAAGGGCAATCCTGAAAATTACCTTGCATTCCACTCAAACGTAGAGTCTGTTTGGTCTGCAGGCTAAAAATAGCTTATTTTGAGAAGAAAAGGATAGGGCAATTTGCATGATTGCACCTTATTCGGGGGTGGTCTTTAATTTTTTTCCCTTCGCTAGAACCCCTTGGTTTCGGGATTGAACCCCCGCTCAGTCAAAAATATAAAAAAAAATTGCAAGGTAGAGTTTGAATTCGCAAAACAGAGATTTGCCTGCAAAACTCTACCTACCTTCAGGCAGAGTTTGAAACTTTTTTTTTTTTGTTACTCAGTTGGAATTTTGCAAAACTCTGCCTTGAAGCCTAACTTTGGCCCGAATAGGTCTAACTTTGCTACAAAACTCTGCCTTGCGAAATTGTCTTTTTTTTCACTGAGCGAAAATTCTAACCCCAAACCTCATGATATTTGGCGAAGGGTAAAATTTAAAGATCACCAATTTGAGGGACAAAAATTAAAGACCAGTGAATTTGAAGGACAATCCACACAAAAAAAAAAAATGAAAAGGACATTGAGAGGCCCCAGCAAAAAAGAAGGCTGAAAAAGGCCACATTTTGGGCCTAATATCGCAACCCTGCGGCCCAAATTAATTTCGAGCACTAGACGCCCAGCTCATTCACTATAAAAAAAAAAAAAAAAACTTTTGTGGTGACTTTAGTCGCCACTAAAAGTCGTCACTAAAGTTCGCTGCAAAAAAAAAAAAAAAAAAAGGACTATTTGTGGCGACTAAGTGCCGCCACTCAACGAAAAAAATTATGCGCCTTCAAAAAATGCATATACAGTAGTGATACACATTCTATACATATACAGTATAATCATTGTTGTATAGAATGTGTATCACTGCTATATAGGTATAGAAAAAATGTATCACACGTATAGAAACTGTATCATTATCGTATAGAATATGTATCCCTAAAGTATATGTATAGAAAATATATCATTGTTGTATAATTTGTGTATAATCAATGTATAATTCTTGTTTAATTAATATATAATTAATGTATATTTACTAATTATACGCATATTATGCATTTTTTTTTATACATATACAGTAGTGATACATATTTTATGCAACATTCTATACATATATAGTATAATCATTATTATATAGAATATGCATCATTACTGTATATGTATGATACGTTTTCTATACGTATGATACACTTTCTATACAAAATGATACAGTTTATATACATATGCTGGAATTAGTTGAAAAATGGCTAGAAAATGGAATTATTTTGAAAAAGCTAAAAATTAACCTTTAAGATTCTTGGCCACCGGGTGTCAATAGTTTCACCCGGATGGCCATTTGTGTCCTTTTCCCATTTTTAAAAGTGCTTTTCAAAAAAGTACTTTTAGTGAGAAGCAATTTGTGTTTGGCTAATTCATTTGAAAAGTACTTTTGACTACTTTTAATAAACAAATTGTGTTTGGCAAATCTTCTTTAAAAAGTGTTTTTGAGTGTCAAATTACAAAAAAAGGCAAGTATCAATGAACGTTTACTATCAAGATTGTTTTACAGAGAGAAATTATTGTAAACATCTATTATAGAAGACTTCAATTAAATTTTTACTTTTATTTCATTAAAAATTTAACAACACATATTAAACTTTTCAATTAATATAATACATAGATGACTAAAAAATAAATACTAAATATTGATATAATATCAAAACAATGATCTAAATATACTAAAAACAACTACAACCAGAATAAAATTCAAAATCATTCCACATATTAAAATTCAACGCAAAGAATTAAAAATGTTACAGAACCTACATCGAGCGAAACAGGTCGGAATATTTTCATTAACTAAGTGGCAGGGGAAAAAATTGAAGATCACATATATAATATGAGGGACAAAAATTAAAGACCAATGCGTTTAAAGGGCCATCTGTGCAAAAACTTCTAGAAAAGAAAAAGAAATACATTTCAAAATAGTGGCTAAAATTCATGAAAAACAATATGATAGCTCAAAAATTATATATGTCGTTGTCGTGATTTTAAATTTTTTACTCATGATACATCTTTTGTATATTTCAAAGTGACAAAAAGAAAATTATATTTCAAACAATGACATGTAGATCATGACAAATATGTAAGATTTTTGTGTTATATTTAGTCCAATTGTCTTGCTGGAATTCACAAAGTTGCATGGTCGTGACCCACAGCAACTAATAGGGCCAACATTTTAGAATAACTATATATTTTTCTCTTTGTAACTACATACTTTCTTGGAATAAGAAAGCCTGAGGATGAACTCTGCCAGAATGACATGACTTTGTATTGGTTCAATTATTCACCGAATTCAGTGGGATTGACATGTTATCTGCATTCGACCTGTCTTATAAAATTATTTACAAATGCTAGTGAATTAGCATGACTTGTATATGTTTTTCAACACAACGTATTTCGAATTTGCAATTTCAAATTAGATTAATTAAATCACCCCAAATCTGTTCCAAAACGATATCAAATATGAAATAAAGCCTCCAAACACCCATATAAATAATCACCAATTTAAACGAACAACACCAAATTAAGAATATCCGCTTTGTCTTCTTCAACACTTTTTAAAGACCAACAATGGTGTTTTGAGATGTTTTTAAAAAGTCACTAAACCTAAAGACCGACAATGAAGTTTTGAGATACTTAAAAAAACACTAAATCAAATTTGAACTAAAAATATAAGCATAGATAACAAAAATTTAAGCATAGATAATCGACACTCGAATGATTTTAAACAATAATCAACTATTAGCTTCGAATTTCCACCCCCAAAACAAGAAGTTCAAGCTTCCAAAATTCAAGAATTGTGTTATTGTAGGTAAAAAAAAAAAAGAGTTGGAGAAGAAACATAGGAAGAAAGAGTAAAAATATCAACTATAACCTATACAAAAACCAATGAGTGCACATCATGGGTTTGACTTGGTTATGTTTCGCGCAGTTACTAGTAATTTTGATAATATTCTTATTAGAAAAATCACTTTGTATTTTATTGATGTGTAGGCAAATTGTGAACTTAAACGTTAGAAAAAAAGGTGAAGAGGTCTAAGAATATACCTCTTATCTTTTATTTTTGTTTCATGGGGACAAGCCACAATTTAAGTGAGGTTAGAGATAAGCTACAATTTAAGTGAGGTTAGAGAGTTGTATATATATGTGTTTTTCTTTTGAGCCTTTTTATGTGTTACTTATGTGGAAAAAAACAAGCAAGAAAATTGAAAAATATTTTCTTTTCATTTGTTTAGTATAACTCCGTAACCTGTACTGTCATGGATTTCTTGTTTGGTTCTTTACCATGGTTATAACATTTTGAACCAAGAATATTCTAGGATTAGATTTTATTTTGCTTAGTAGTTTTCTGAATACTGCTAGGGGTTAAATTAAACTGATGAAAAAGACTTAGGAAAGGCAGAATTGACTGAGCCCAGCCTGCAGGATGCATGCTCACCTTCTCTTTGAAGTCAGATGAGCTTACCGTGACTGAGGCTGAGTCGTCTGCCATTCCTAAATACTTTGTGTGGTGAGACATGTTTGCTTAATAATCATGTTATGAAGAATTTAGAATTTGGCTTGATTGTGATTCAAGGCAGAATCTTAGGACACTTTTGAGCTAGGAGGTGTGGTAGTAGACCTTCTTTGTTATCCCTTTTTGCCTTAAATAACCTGCCTTGATTAATCCGTTATCCTTAGCGAGCCCTTTTGAGCCTGAAAAATCCATCCTTTTTCTTTGTAGCTTATTTTAACCCTTAGCTTAATTTTGTGAATCAATACCTATATTGTTTATGTTGCTTCTTCTCTTGGCACTATGTTGAAGTTGAGCGTATGATTTTACTCAAGTATGGGGAACATTAGTTGTAAATAATAAAAAAAAAGTTTGAGATATTACCTCTCATGAAAAAAAAAAAAAAAAGACAAAGGATAGACCAAACCAAAAAAATGCTTTTGTGAAGGGCTGAACTTGGGAGAACGAGGTTGTGACTTTTGCTACAGAATCGAGGGAGTAGTTCTTTGTGTATAATGCTCAGAAAGTGTAGTGCCAAGGTAGGAGTGCATCACGCTTATTCATATATCTCTGCCTGTCCCGAAGCCTACACTACAACCAAATGCAAAGCCCTGCAAGAACTTGACTCGTTTGTTTCTACATTAGTGGATAGACACGATTTCCAAGCTTAAGGTATTCTTGAAAGCATGAATTTCTTCTGTATGAGTGTGAGCAAAATATTGCATGATTGCCCAATTTTATTCTTCATGAGTACTTCTGTATGAGTGTGAGCAAAATATTGCATGATTGCCCAATTTTATTCTTCATGAGTATATTGTGATTATGGACAATCCCTTCTTTGTGAGGCGTTATCGAGGATTTGGTGGCGACTTGAATTCGATTTCAACAGGTTAGCATGGTTGAGGTTAAGGTTGTATGCATTTATAGGATTATTCTTGCGTGAGTTTAATTCTTTGATTTGCTAGAAGACGAGCAAGCATTAACTGTAGGGGCACTTGATGAGTGGACATCAAGGGTTTGGTTTGGTTATATTTCGCACTGTTACTAGTCATTCTGTGAGTAATTTCGGTGATATTCTTATTAGAAAACTCACTTTTATATTTTACTGATGTGCAAGCAAGTTGTGAGGTTAAACATTAGAAGAAAAATGTGAAAAGGTCTAAGAATATACAAAATATAGCAAATGGTAGTTTTTGATTATTTAATACGATATTTTGGTAGTCATATGGCACAAGTAATGAAGATTCAAGCAATAGATATTGAGAATTAGAGCATGGAGCAATAGTTTCTGTGTAGAAAAATATGATCCAATTTTAACAAATGATATCTCCCAATTTACGAAGAATTTTATCATTATCTTGAAGAAAATGTAAAGCTTTGGGCCTAGTTTTTAGTGATTCAAACGGCATGACTTTTCGACTCTCCTATGCAAAGTTATGATCTTTTTACCGGACACTGTCAAGGTTGCACGCCCACTCTCATGTCTAGACTTCAGGTGCGCTGCAGTGCACTGTGCTGACGTGATTCTTTTCTCGGGGTCAATTTTGGAATAGCCTTTGTTTACCTCTCGAACTATATAAGACTTAAAATTGTCCAAATTAGGGCATCTTGGAGTTTTACCGCAGCAGCAAACGGTCTTTTAACACTTACATTGAAGTTTTGAGCGAGGGACAATGGAAATATAGATTTCATTCCCAATTTGGTTGTAATGTTTTCTCTTCTTCTCTTATGCTTTATAAGATCAATGCCTTGACGGAATAATTTTTAATGAAAACTTGATGATGATTTAGTTTAGACTTTAATTTCTTGTTTTAATATCTGTTATGTATGGTTGACGGTGTGTTCTTCAAGATTGACTTTATTATATTCGAGAGAAGTAATAAAATCAATTATATGCTTGAATTGATTCCTGTAATTTATTTATTCGAGAGAAAAATATATTATTATAAGATTAGTCTTCTATAACTCGTTTATTGGCGAGAAGAATTAGTTGTAGAAGCATTTTTAAAGCATTAGGATATTTGCGCAAAGTTTCAATAATCCTAAAATTTGTCACCTAATGACCATACATCTGTTGAGCCCAATGCATTTCTAAAATGTTAGACTATAGTTATTCGAGAAATGACCTCATGTAATGATTTTAGGGATATGCGATTATATTCGAGAGAAGACTTAGTGTAATTGAGTTTAGGGATTGACGATTATATTCATGAGAAGCAATCAATATTTATGTTCAAGAATAGATATTAACACAAGGAACAAAGTTATGTGCTCTGTCTTCTTCCTTCAAATCTTCAATTAGTTTAGAATTAGATCACTTTAAATTCTTATTTTAGAACTTTAAGAAACTTGGATTTTATACCTTCACTGCCCGAAGAAATTAGTTGATAACTATTCCAGACACCATTTGTGGGACAACATTGGTTATGTTGTTGTTGATTTACTCCAGTTTTTGTGGGTTCGATATTTTTCTATACTATCTTTTACGCAGCACAAGCTTATTTTATAGTGTGTTTGCGCTCGTCAAAAATATAAATAAAAAAGGGTATTTTGCAGCATATGAAATATGGGGACAAAAAACGAGTATCAATACCAGATAGGATACTCCCTGCAATTTCGCTAAAATAGTTCAGTATTTCGGTTAACCAAAATATCGATACTTTAAAACCTAGAAGCGAACCAAGCGTCAAATTTTTAAAATCAAAACCAAAAAAATTAGGGAATCGAAACCAATCCGAATTTTCGATTTTATGCCCTTAGGAGTGTATATTTTGCTTCTTTTTTTTATTTAAATTTTTGAAAATAATTTTCCTTGTTTTGCTTTATGATCCGATATTCAAAATCCACTAGCAGATTGTCTTGACTTGTACAACACCGGAAATTGATTATATCGAGTTTAAGTGCACAAATACCCTATAATTTAAGTTTTACAACCACTTTGAAATAACACCGCACGTGATGTGTCTGAAATTTCATATAACTGAACTTTTACCTTTTGGCCTTAGAGTTCAAATATTTTTGTCTTTTAAGGTCATGCATATATGTATAAAATTATTCGAAGTGAATACAGTACATACAATTTTTCTTTTAAAAAAACTAAATAAATAATAAAGGCCGTAGTAGTGTCAAATAAAGTACCTGTCAAACGAATGTTGTTCATTTACTTTTAGGCAATTTCCGCGAGACTACAATCAAACAGTAGTATTAGTACTTACGAGTAATTAGAAAAATAACTTTTTCACCTCTTCACTCTTCATATTCTTCCTTCTCTAAGAAGCTGAAGGTTGAGATACTGAAGAGTGAATAAAACCTTGTGTGGAGAGAAGGTACTTTACTATACCAAACTTTGTTTAGTTTAACCTTCAAATTTATTGTATGATTCTATTTCTCTTTTTGTTTAATGATTAATCACACTGCTTTTTGTTTTTATTGGCTAAAAAAGTTAATTGTTCTATCACCGACTGAATATCACAATATATTCTCAAGCAATTTTGCGATTTGACCGAATCGAATTGCATTGCATTGTGTAGCATTCGTTGAAGCATGATGAAAGAATAAATTTGTCACTTTTGACTTTTGAATAAAGTGTTGATGTTTATACTTCAATAGGAGAATGTTCCTTTTACTGTTATGTTTGTTGATTTTGTTTTTTTTTTTTGGTGTGTGGATAATTGTCTAAGTACATTGCCGTGTTAGTTGCAAACTTCGTTGTGGAAAATGAAGGGGGGAAAAAATACATGCCCTTAAATTCTTCAGGGAAATCCATATTCTAATCAAGTATGATGTGATTAATCATTTGTAATTCAAATGAACTGAGTTGCATTTTGCTTTGTTTAGCACTTATAGAAGCACTGGGCTTTTTGCACAAAAAATAAATTTGTGTCAGTTGCAAACTTCATTGTGGAAATTGATGGAATGAAAACATTAAATCAAACTTAAGAATATCCGCTTTGTCTTCTTCGACACTTTTTAAAGGCCAACAATGGAGTTTTGAGATATTTTTAAAAAGTCACTAAACCTAAAGACCGACAATGGAGTTTCAAGATACTTAAAAAAACACTAAATCAAATTTTGAACTAAACATATAAGCATAGATAATAAAAATTTAAGCATAGATAATCGACACTCGAATGATTTTAAACAATAATCAACTATTAGCTTTGAGTTTCCACCCCAAAACAAGAAGTTCAAGCTTCCAAAATTCAAGAACTGTGTTAGTATTGGTAAAAAAGAAGAGTTGGAGAAGAAACATAGGAATGAAAGAGTAAAAATATCAACTATAACTTATACAAAAACCGATGAGCGCACATCATGGGTTGATTTGGTTATGTTTCGTGCGGTTACTAGTAATTTTGTGAGTAATTTTGGTAATCTTATTGGAAAACTCACTTTGTATTTTATTGATGTGTAGGCAAATTGTGAACTTAAACGTTAGAAAAAAAGGTGAAGAGGTCTAAGAATATACCTCTTATCTTTTATTTGTGTTTCATGGGGACAAGCCACAATTTAAGTGTGGTTAGAGAGTTGTATATATATGTGTTTTTCTTTTGAGCCTTTTTATGTGTTACTTATGTGGAAAAAAACAAAATAAGAAAATTGAAAAATATTTTCTTTTCATTTGTCTAGTATAACTTCGTAACCTGTACTTTCATGGATTTCTTGTTTGGTTCTTTACCATGGTTATAACATTTTGAACCAAGAATATTCTAGGATTACATTTTATTTTGCTTAGTAAATTTTTGAATACTACTAGGAGTTAAATTGAGCTGATGAAAAAGACTTGGGAAGCGCAGAATTGACTGAGCCCAGCCTGCAGGATGCATGCTCACCTTCTCTTTGAAGTCAGATGAGCTTACCGTGACTGAGGCTGAGTCGTCTGCAATTCCTAAATACTTTGTGTGGTGAGACATGTTTGCTTAATAATCATGTTCTGAAGAATTTAGAATTTGGCTTGATTGTGATTCAAGGCAGAGTCTTAGGACACTTTTGATCCAGGAGGTGATGGTAGACCTTCTTTGTTATCCCTTTTTGCCTTAAATAACCTACCTTGATTAATCTATTATCCTTGGCGAGCCCTTTTGAGCCTGAAAAATCTATCCTTTTTCTTTGTAGCTTATTTTAACCCTTAGCTTAATTTTGTGAATCAATACCTATATTGTTTATGTTGCTTCTTCTCTTGGCACTATGTTGAAGTTGAGCATATGATTTTACTCAAGCATGGGGAACGTTAGTTGTAAATAATAAAAAAAGTTTGAGGCATTACCTCTCATGAAAAAGAAAAAAAAAAGGATTGACCAAAACAAAAAAATGCTTTTGTGAGGGATTGAACTTGGGAGAACGAGGTTGTGACTTTTGCTACAGAATCGAGGGTGTAGTTCTTTGCGTATAATGCTCAGAAAGTGTAGTGCCAAGGTAGAAGTGCATCACGCTTATTCATATATCTCTGCTATCCCGAAGCCTACACTACAACCAAATGCAAAGCCTTGCATGAACTTGACTCGTTTGTTTCTACATTAGTGGAGAGACACGATTGCCAAGCTTAAGGTATTCTTCAAAGCATGAATTACTTCTGTATGAGTGTGAGCAAAATACTGCATGATTGCCCAATTTTATTCTTCATGAGTATATTGTGATTATGGACAATCCCTTCTTTGTGAGGCGTTATCGAGGATTTGGTGACGACTTGACTTCGATTTCAACAGGTTAGCATGGTTGAGGTTAAGGTTGTATGCATTTAAAGGATTGTTCTTGGTTGATTTTGCTTGTCCATTATCTTTAAGAGTCGAGTTTTTGCGTGAGTTTAATTCTTTGATTTGCTAGAAACGAGCAAGCATTAATTGTAGGGGCACTTGATGAGTGCACATCAAGGGTTTGGTTTGGTTATATTTCGCGATGTTGCTAGTCATTTGTGAGTAATTTCGGTGATATTCTTATTAGAAAACTCACTTTTATATTTTACTGATGTGCAAAAGTTGTGAGGTTAAACATTAGAAGAAAAATGTGAAAAGGTCTAAGAATATACAAAATATAGCAAATGGTAGTTTTTGATTATTTAATACGATATTTTGGTAGTCATATGGCATAAGTAATGAAGATTCAAGCAATAGATATTGAGAATTAGAGCATGGAGCAATAGTTTCTGTGTAGAAATATATGATCCGAATTTAACAAATGATATCTCCCAATTTACGAAGAATTTTATCATTATTCTTGAAGAAAATGTAGAGCTTTGTATCTAGTTTTAGTGATTCAAACGGCATGTCTTTTTGACTCTCCTACGCAAAGTTGTGATCTTTTTACCGGACACTGTCAAGGCTGCATGCCCACTTGCATGTCCAGACTTCAGCTGCACTGCAGTGCACTGTGCTGACGTGATTCTTTTCCCAGGGTCAATTTTGGAATAGCCTTTGTTTACCTCTTGAACTATATAAGAGTTAAAATTGTCCAAATTAGGGCATCTTGGAGGTTTACCGCCGCAACAAAAGGTCTTTTAACACTTACATTGAAGTTTTGAGCGAGGGACAACGGAGATATAGATTTCATTCCCAATTTGGTTGTAATGTTTTCTCTTCTTCTCTTATGCTTTACAACATAAATGCCTTGACGGAATAATTTTTAATGGAAACTTGATGATGATTTAGTTTAGACTTTAATTTCTTGTTTTAATATCTGTTATGTATGGTTGACGGTATGTTCTTCAAGATTGACTTTATTTTATTCGAGAGAAGTAATAAAATCGATTATATGCTTGAATTGATTTTTGTGATTTATTTATTCAAGAGAAAAATATATTATTATAAGATTATTCTTCTCTAACTCGTTTATTGGCGAGAACAATTAGTTGTGGAAGCATTTTTAAAGCATTAGGATATTTGAGAAAAGTTTCAATAATCCTAAAATTTGTCACTTAATGACCATACACCTGTTGAACCCAATGCATTTCTAAAATGTTAGACTACAGTTATTCGAGAAATGACCTTGTGTAATGATTTTAGGGATATGCGATTATATTTGAGAGAAGACTTAGTGTAATTGAGTTTAGGGATTGACGATTATATTCAGGAGAAGCAATCAATATTTATGTTCAAGAATAGATATTAACACAAGGAACAAAGTTATGTGCCCTGTCTTCTTCCTTTAAATCTTCAATTAGTTTAGAATTAGATCACTTTAAATTCTTATTTTAGAACTTTAAGAAAAAAACTTGGATTTTATACTTTCACTGCCTGAAGAAATTAATTGATAACTATTTCAGACACCATTTGTGGGACTACATAGGTTATGTTGTTGTTGATTTACTCCAGTTTTTGTGGGTTCGATACTTTTCTATACTATCTTTTACGCAGCACAAGCTTATTTTATAGTGTGTTTGTGCTCGTCAAAAATATAAATAAAAAAGGGTATTTTGCAGCATATGTAATATGGGGACAAAAAATGAGTATCAGTACCACAGAGAATACTCCGTGTAATTTCGCTAAAATAGTTCAGTATTTCAGTTAACCAAAATATCAATAATTTAAAACCTAGAAGCGAACCAAGAGTCAAGTTTTTAAAATCAAAATCAAAAAATTAGAGAATCGAAACCAATCTGAATTTTCGATTTTATGCCCTTAGGAGCGTATATTTTGCTTTTTTTTTTTTTTTTTTAAAAATTTTTGAAAATAATTTTCCTTTTTTTACTTTATGATCCATATTCAAAATCTACTAGCAGATTATCTTTATTTGTGCAGCCCTGGAAATTGATTATATTGAGTTTAAGCGCACAAATACCCTATAATTTAAAGTTTTACAACCACTTTGAAATAAGCCGCACATGATCTTTTACTATTTTGCCTTAAAAGTTCAAATATTTTTATCTTTAAGTTGATACATATATCATATATGTATAAAAAATTATTTCGGAGTGAATACAGTACACACAATTTTTCCTTTAAAAAAACTAAATAAATAATAAAATAGTAGTTTAGAATAAAGTACCAGTCAAACGAATATTGTTCATTAACTTTTAAGCAATTTCCGCGTGTCTACAATAAAATAGTAGTAGCACTACTTAATTAGAAACTTTGTTTGTATCTCTTCATTCTTCATCTTCTTCCTTCTCTGAGAAGCCGAAGAGCAACAAAACCTCTTGTGCGGAGGGAAGGTACTTTATTATACCAAACTTTGTTTAGTTTAACCTTCAAAATTTATTGTATGATTCTATTTCTCTTTTTGTTTAATCATTAATCACACTGTTTTTTTTTGTTTTTATTGGCTGAAAAATTTAATTGTTCTATCACCGTATATTCTCAAGCAATTTTGTAATTCAAATGAATCGAATTGCATTGCATTGTGTAGCATTCGTCGAAGCATGGCGAAATAATAAATTTGTCACTTTTGAATAAAGTGTTGATGTTTATACTTCAATAGGAGAATGTTCCTTTTACTGTTATGATTTTTTTTTTTTTTGTGTGTGTGTGTGTGTGTGTGTGGATAATTGTCTAAGTACATTGCCGTGTTAGTTTCAAACTTCGTTGTGGAAAATGAAGCGAAAAAAAAAACATGCGATTAATTTCTTAAGGGAAATACACATTCTAATCAAGTATGATGTGATTAATCATTTGTAATTCAAATGAACTGAATTGCATTTTGCTTTGTTTAGCACTTATAGAAGCACCTAGTTTTTTGCACAAAAAATAAATTTGTGTCAGTTGCGAACTTCGTTGCGGAAAGTGATGGAATGAAAAGCCTGCCTTTAATTTGTGACCTAGACGGTTAGACTTTTTTTTTTTTTTTTTTTTTTTTTTTTTTGGTGAATGTAATGTGTATGTACATTAGCATTTATTGTTATTTGTTCTTTCTTTAATGTCCTGTATAATTTGATAATAACTTTCCTTAAGGAATGTTGAGGAGATAGTATTTCTTCTTCCTTTTGTGAATATTGTTCAACAGTTCCACTCTTAGGTAGCACTGCCTTCCTTTCTCATTCATCAGAATAGCCTGAATGATAGTGTGTTAGCATCTTTTAATAGTTGTATGCTTAATGTAATCTTCAGCAATTTGAGGAAGAAAAGAGTATCAAATTTCTTGAAAGTTGAAATGTCAGACTTAGAATGTGCCT
Organism: Lycium barbarum; assembly: GCF_019175385.1. NCBI lineage: Eukaryota > Viridiplantae > Streptophyta > Magnoliopsida > Solanales > Solanaceae > Lycium > Lycium barbarum. The sequence goes on from NC_083347.1 coordinate 6,034,696, forward strand.
CTTCGCGATTTTCTTTGAGAGTTGAAACTTGAAAGTTTTGACTTGCAATGTGCCTTTGTGAATTAGTTCTAAAATTTGGCATTCCTAAAGAGATTCTTGTGGCTGTGGGTGATACGAGAAGTGAATTAGTTTGCAGCAGTTGCAAATCGTGTTCTCATACCAAAGAATTCACCAACATTACGCTTATGGCAGTGTAATGATGCTGTGTAGACAAGTGATTATTTGGTCAGTTAGATCTAAACAGCCAGTTAGTAGTCAACAACAACAACAACCCAGTGAAATCCCACATCGTGGGGTCTGGGGAGGGTAGAGTGTACGCAGACCTTACTCCTACCAAGGTAGGACGGCTGTTTCCGAAAGACCCTCGGCTCAATAAAGGCATAAAAGCATAAAAGCATAAAAAGAAGTCAGAAAACAGCCAGTTAGTAGTATTTCTCCATTTTTATTATTATTGCTTAGTTGCTTTTCTCCTATCACAACTATTGGTTCTCTTTAGGTTCTGTTATCCGTGAAATTTTGGATTCTCTTGTTGTTATGCTGTCTAATTTCTGCTACTTTACTTTACTTTGTGGTTTCTGTTACTCTACAATATGTTACAAAGCCTTTGACTAATAGGTTTCTTTACTTCTTATCAGTGGTTCTTGTTTCATTTTAGGCTGGAAGGATGAAGATGGAAGTACCTCCTTCAACAGTTTTGCTTACTAATGATGATACGAAGAACCTGGAGCAGTTGCTTGATGTCTTTGGATCTGTTGTCTCTCTCCATGACATTGCTGCAGCTTACTGTAAAGCAGGTCGGGATCCAACTATTACAGGTCATATACTTGTTGGAGATCTGCAAGGTAGCACCTCTGGAGCTAGTACCTCGGCATCAGAAGAAAAAATAGGGGATTCTGTGACACTGACTTCTGAATCTGAATTTGAGGAAGTAGGGGATTCTGTGATATTAACTTCTGAATCTGTATCTGAGGTTGATGCCGAGAGAGCTGGTCCCAGTTCATCAAAGCAAAAAAAGTTATCAGTGTCAATGGGGACTGTCTCAAGCATGATCCCAAAAGACTATATGACGAATAGGCCACATATTACAGAAACTTCTACGAGAATCAAGCCATTGAAAGTAAATGCAGATGATTTTTTTACCCCAGTGCTAAGGGATGAGAAAGCTCCATTAGGCGCTGCAGCTATGAGTGAAACCCTTGCCAGCAGTGTAGAGGAGTTCCTCTTCAAAATGCTCGGAAGTGAATTCTCTCTTGATATGAGTGTTATAAAAGATGTTGTGGGTGAGCACTTTACTCATGTCTATTGTAAGTGTTCGTAAGATTACTTGAGAAGTTGCGTTGGCACATGCAGTGATGCTAATGTACACTTTCAATTACCTGAAATCATGTCTTTTTTTTTTCTTCACTTCTTTTCGTTGATCTTCTAATGAAACTTGCGAAAGTCAGTTAAATTTTTCTTTAAATTCTGTTTTGAGACTTGATTTTGTGAAGTAGAATGCAACTTGTGGATGGTCCACATGTTCAGGTTGTGCTCAACATTGTCACCACCCTACATAGAAAAGAGTATTCACCTGCTTTATAGGTTGTGCTGAGATGACTTTTAACTTTCGTTCCTTCTTTTCATCCTGATAACTGCATTGTAATTCCTATGAGCCTATAACTGCATCCTAATTCCTAGGAGCTGTCACATTTTTTGGACAATCTCATTGCTAATCTGGTGTTGTTCGATTTGCAGACCAATGCGGCTATGATCTGAACAAGGTTAGTGATATCAATTCAACCACTTCATATACTTTATGTATCTATTTTGAGGCATCAAATGGTAGCAATATATTTGGCTCAATTTTATGTTTACATTCAGCATAGACATGTTGGCACTTAACTCTGTATGCTGTTACTCAGTAATTGACACCATGTCGTGATAGAAATAAGTGCTAAGCATACATGTGAAAGTTGCTCTTCTAAGAACCTGCAGATACCATCTGGCCCGTCTATTCTCCCACTCCCACATATTATTACTTATGTAATCCTGTGTTTGGTTTGATTTGTGTCCAAAGTGCGATCGGCTATACACTTCTCTAGGTTCTCTGCAAAGTTAATCCTGTTTCTGATTTCGATCTTGTGGCTAAAGTTTAATAAGCAGTTTTAACGATTGATGTGTGTGATAAGAAGTCCTCATTTAATTGGAAAATAAATTATGCCCCATACTACCTCTATCATGGTTAAAGTAATTACCTCATCTACCTAAAATTAGCTTGAGGAACTAGGGATCAATAAATGAATTTCTTGCTGACTGTTTTATAATTTTCATGGTGAGAAACCACAATGCATGTGGGGAATCACGCAAGATGAGGCCAGCTTTTGTTGCTGAATTGCAGAAGCTTCATGCTAAGCAGACAATACAATGCTTGTCTATTGCTGTTTGATCATCTGATTCTGAATACATCAGCCTGACTATGATTCTTTAGTTCCTGCTTGGGTGCTTCTATCTTTGTCGTTCCCTGATTTTCAGAAATTTTGCATGCATACTACATATAGATTTGTGTACTTCTCTACACAGATTTGCATGTCGCACTAACCTTGCATTTTTCCTATATGACACCCCCTTTCCTTTGAATATGCAGAGTATGGATAAGCTGCTAGATATGTCAGCATCAACTTTGGGAAAGAGTGATGATATTTTAAACATAGGTGTCGAGAAAGTAAGTTTTCTTGTATGTCACTTGGTGTTGCTCAGGTCTGCTGTAAAACTAAATACAGATAATCTCACTTACAAGCGACAGTTATTTAGTGATAATAATCTTGGGGAGGCAGTCTGCTTCCTAGCCATGCTTTCACTTTTCTTGACCATGCTCTTGAAAGAAAATGAGATTGCTTTTTCACAATTAAATCCTCGGAAAGGATGGTGTCTTTCTCTTCTATTCTCCTTTTCCTCCACCTTAGCCCATTCACTCCTCACGCCAGTTTGTTCTCTTCCCCTGACTCCTTAGCCCATTCACTCCTCACGCCAGTTTGTTCTCTTCCCCTGACTCTCTCTCTCTCTCCTGGCCTGAGAAAAGTGCTAATGGCTGAAGTTATTACCGTACTAAGGATCAGTTTTGCTTTGACAAAAGGGTTCCACATCTCTACAAATTGTCATGGTAGGTTGATCTCTTGAATATGCAGTCGAGTTGATTTTCAAAAAATAGATTCAAGTTAATATTAACCAACTGATGTGACTACCGACAACAAAAATGAGTAGTATATTTTGGGAGGTAATTTTGTAAGGGATATTTTATTCGTAACGATAGGTTTCTGTGAGGTAACTTCTCTAGAACTGGAAATAGTTTTGGATCTGTAGCGATGCAGTCGCCAAAAATACTTGACGTTGCGTCTAGCTGTAAAAAGAGTGTCAAGATTAATAATGTTCATTTTACTCACCATATAAATATCTACATTCCTTTGAAATCTAGAAATTCCTTTTGAATTTTGTTGGCTGCTAAGCTCGGTGAGACCAATTTCCCCGTCTCTCAAATTAAAGAGAATAGATAACCAACCACTCTTTCCTATTCCTTATTACTTAAGATAATTTATTTTTAAAAGAAAGGAACAGAAGAATTATCTTTAATGGTAATTCTATAATAGTTCCAAACAGGAAAAAAATAGTTCCAACTTCCATATGCAATTAAAAATTGTCTAAATCACATGAAATTATTTCTTTACTATGCTTTCTCTGATCTAATATAACAGTCTGTGGAGAGTCCAGATTTTGCATCAGTTGCATCGCAAGAGACACCTTCAATGTTAGATCCAACTGTCGGGTACTTTGTTCCCCAAGGAAGAATTTTTTTTTTTTGGTTAAACAGATTTCTTAGGCTTTCAAGGTGTTATGCATTGACGGTCATCCTTATATTTTTTTCTAATGCAGTTCCAAAGCAAATAATAAGACTAAAAATAGGCTCAGCCTATCTAAGAGGGAGCAGGACAGGTATGAGCTTCAAAAGGAAGTTCTGCAGGCATTGTTTGATGGACCTGCAAGACATCATGATGTGGCTGAAGTGATTCGTCCGTTGAGGGAAGTTGGGAAGTCTAGGCGATCAAGTTACATTGTAGAGAAACCATTACAGGACACGTTACACCAACAGATTCTTATCAGGACGCCCCAAAGTGATGCAAAAAGTAAGCAGCAGTTAACTGCTTATGCCTTGTGTTTGACAGATGGAAAAAGTGTTTATGATCACATTTGGCTTTTTCTTAAGGGTTTCATATCTTATTTTTGATTGCCTTTTCTATTGATTTTGTACTCTTCTATGGCAAAATTTCTTTTTTCAGTTGGAATCTGCCACTGGTAAGCCAGAAACTGCAGAGCTTGTTTTCTTTTTTCTTTTCTTAATCGTATAAGTTCTATATGTTGGACTAGTACTGGTCATCCTTCAATATTTAATTTCCGCATGGATATGTTAGAAATCAATTCTCTCTGCTGCAACATCGTATTGACATTGGAGGCTCTTGAATTATATGTTTGTCTCTGAGCAGGATGCTGCATTCAGCTCCAGTAAGAACAAATACAGAAGCTCTAATGGTGGTATCCTCCCTTTAGATGTTAAAATAGCACACCTGAGCAAGGAAACTAATATCGTATACCAGAATTCCCTCATAAATTGTCCCTCAAATCAAAGCAGGTTTCTGTTTAACGAAATACAACCTATTTGGGTGGTTTTGCTACCCTAAATGAATTAAATCTTTCTATAATGCATTGTTGGCAATGATGTGCAGTGTCGCATGATATTTGACCATTCCACTGTTGCATCTTTAGATGGCTTCAAACTGCTTAGTAACTAAACTTTTTTTTTTTGTGGGGGTGGGGTGTGGGTGTTGGGGGATGGGTGGGGACATATTTCTTTAATGCGATGTCACTAGTGAAAGTGCTCTATTTCTTTTAGCTATTTTGCTTCATTTTCTCATGTGAACACATCTTGAATTTCTATTATTAGATGGTGAGGATAATGAAGAAAGCTACGAAGTTCTTCGGAAAGCTGTAAAGGAGTACTGGATAACAATGAAAGAGTACTATAAAGCGGTGAGTCATGGAAATCTCTCTTTTACTGTTTCATGGTCTGAATACCATTAAGATGCTTCATTCTGTGTTGAACGAGAAGAAGAAAAGTTTAGTCTGTTACGTCATAACTGATATTATAAACTAAAATTGTGTTCCAGGCTTCTGAAGCATTTTTCAGAGGAGATATTGACAAGGCACGCAAATTCCTGGAAGAGGTAGGGTGTTTGTTCCTTTATCTAAAGTCTCCTTCACTGATTATATTTGAAATATTAGTGAAGAAATAACTGGCCTCTCTATGAGATGTTCTACTGATTGGTATCGGCTGAGTGGGTGGTGTGCAATTGCCATCTTAGCTCTGTTAATTGGTCAGAGTCTGAGCGTTTTGTCATATTATTTCAAACTATCCAAATATGCACTTGCTTAGCAAAGTAACTTGAACAGCGTAAAATGTCTTTTGAAGAAAAAGCTTCCAGGTTCAAGTTCTTAATATTCATCAACATCTTTCACTTCTCGCACAACGGAAGAGAAAATACTCATAACATCATCTATCACGGGAAAAAAAAGAAAGAAAAAAGCTCTAACTTCATGCTGGGTACAATGTTGAATCAGTGCGAAATCTTCTCTTCCCAAAAGTTGACCTTGCCTTGGTTGATCCACTTGTTTAAATTTTCATTATGGTGGTGTGCGCTGGCAATTTACTCATAATCTTCTCATGAGACAGGGACAATTTTTCATGACGAAGGCGCGAGAGACTGATGAACTATCCTCTCAAAAGCTTCTTGAAAACAGGTCAGGCATAGAACCAGCTTCCTTTCTCTTTTCTTTCTCTACTCATGTATGTTGCTTACAGAGCTTGTATTTACGCCAATACTCCAACCTTGGTTGCAGTTACAGCAAAGAAATTGTGACAGTCGACCTTCACGATTTGGAGCCAAAGGATGCAGTGCGTGTACTCAAACTTCAGTTGACTTCTCTTTGTGGTTTCTCGTGTAGGTTATTGTCATTACAGGCCTTCATTGATTTATATATATATATATATATATATGACATTGATAGGTTTCCTTTTATCAGCTATTCAATATCTCAAAGTCTTAGTTGGGATGACTGCCGAAGATGCCAAAGGTCCCCGGAAGCGTCTGGTATGACTTGTTTCGTTTTTTTTTTTTTTTTGGGTGGTGATATGTTTGAATATTTGGTCCATCTGCTGCTGTTTTCTCACGGGTATACGTTATCGATAATTGGAAAAACTGTACTTGAAAAGAGGGTTTCTCAGGATCTACAAATTTCTTTTGAAGAAAATGGTCATTTTTTATTCGTCCTGCCTCTTGACATGTCATACCTGGTATAGCGCCTTTTAACAATCTAGATGGTTCAGAAAATTTGGCATTGAAGTCTAAACAACTCATTCCAGATTGGTAACTCTAGAAGATAATAGACCTTAAATCTGACAGATGGGAAGTTTAAGTGCAGTTATGCTGTAATTGTTACCTGTTAAAGAAAAAAAACGGTGCAATTAAGCTGTATGCCAGTTCATCTTTTCACCTCTAAAATATGAAAGTGGAAATTCCATTTACACCTTTCATAAATGTAAATCCACAATGTTCTGACATCGAAACACTGCTGAATTACAGTATTTAACTTTACAGTCAAGCACCTTTTAGAACTATAGTCCAAGGAGGTGTCAGTGTAGTTAGGTTTATGGTCCTTCTAACCGATCAATACTACAAGCATAGGAAATTTAAGGTGATATCCAAATTATTTCCTTCTAGGAAATAAATAGTATATGATATAATTTATTTCAAAATGTACATAAAAGAAACAACTGTGATTTAAAGAATGTTTTAGTGTTGACTCTTCTCATTTTCATTATTTTGATCAAGAATATTCTATGTATAAGACTTTGGATAAGTTAGGGTTGAGACAAGATGCATTTAAAAAGATTTATCCCATGCCGTTGGATTAAAAGATTTTATGTTTTATTTATGAATTTGATTCAGTCTCCACTGTTTCATATCCCAGTAGGATATCCAAATGAATAAAGTTTCTTTATTCTATGTTTATTACGTCTCATTTCTTTAGCTACTTTAATCAATGTTGGACAAACAGAAGTATGAAGACTGAGATATTTGAAAGCAGGTACTTAAATTTTTGGAGAGGGACTCCATAGCTTGGACGGAAGAAGAAGACGGCACTGCGATTGTGATAAGAGCGGATGAGATCGATCCGAGGAAAATGACTTTTGCTAAAAAATCAACTAGCAGAAATCGATAAGTACATCACTGAAGAGATAATTGATGTACCTGCGAGCTCTGTATGAACTTGGATCTTGTGAAATACTGCATTTTTTCATGCAACAAGGAACTTTTTGTCCCTTTTTGCTGACAAAAGGACTTATATTTGATCCTTTAGTTTTCCTTCTTATTTCAGTGAAAAAGTCTTGCTTAGGCACCGATTTACTTGGTAATGACTAATACTTTGCAAATTGATTTGAGAAGTACTATAAATTTACCGTGCATTTCATTGTCGAAAAAGAAAAAAAAAAAAAAAAAAAAGATAACCATGCATTTGCTTTCACTTACCTTTGCCAAGTTGCATGCCTTGATGTTTGCAAGTACTTCTTCAATCAAGGATTTTGACATAATGAAATAACTCAGTATAAAACGAATTTCTGTTTATATGGTTAACCGTAGATAACTTCTCTTGGGAGAAGTCAAGCCAGTGCCTTGAACTAGCTTATTAGAAAATTCAAAAAGTTAAGATGATTTTTTTTTGTTTCATATTTTTGTGTAAATAAAGCTTATTAGAAGATGCAGAATCTTCCTAGACATTATGGACTCCCTATAAGTTAGAACGGGGCCACACTTTCTGCCTTCTGAATTGTAAATATGGCTTAAGCACATCCTTTAATACTGTTTCCTTTTTCAAAAAATACAAGCTAGTATCTCGAACTCGAAGAATTTAATATTGGATTGAGGGTAGTGTACATCTTTTCAGATGAATTGACTGCCATTTGAAATGCCAGTTTGAAGCTGCAAGTCTTGCGTTCTTTTTTTCCTTTAAATTGTCGCATGAACGTATAGTTACACGTTCACTAGAACCCAATAACTTTTGTTGTGCCCAAACTTTGTATGTATTCCAAGATATTCAGTAAATATCTGTTCGAAGTCTGATTTAATTGCAGTTATTCATTTATAACATTAGCTTGAAGTAGCTGCAGGAACCCATAAACTTCAAATCTCGTATCTAACCTGTTGGATTTAAAATAAAATTTTGAACATTTACTTCAGTATCTTTCTCATTATCCGTAACTTTTCACTGTAGAACTGCAATCCAGAACGAACATGTTAGTGCCAACGGAAACTATTATCATTCGGCATATGCCACACAATATGGAGTGTGCTTAATCTAATTTGGACTTAAAAAAATATTTACATGTAAAGATAAAAAATCTATCAAAATGGCTAAAACAAAGTCAGAAAAGGAGCTGACAAGATAAATTTAGGTGATCAACCATTACACTTGAGGTAATAATATTCAAGCTAATGCATGAGACAATCATTTGGATGATTTCATTGATCATTGTGTGAGTCTTTGCATCTCATTTTGGTCATTCAATGTCTCAATAAGAAGAGGAGGGGCGTATTGGGCATTTCCTTGGTGCTCCTCCGAGTCTTGGCAAAATGAAAGTATTATGGTATCAATTGACATCTCCACAACTGCAAAGAAAAGAGTTGCCACGATGTAACCAAGAAACCAGCAGACCTGCATTAGAAACATGAGTCAAGTTCAGATATACCATACTTAATTATCTAGGAATTTACGCAGAGATGGTTCCAGGATTTGAAGTTTATGGAGATTCGCGCAAAAGGTATAGGCTTCCCGTGAACCCATTCAGTATGCTCTAGATCCGCCATAGTTTACAGAAGATTCATCGAAGAGAAGTTAGATTTGAAGAAGCTTGTTAGCCAACTTCAAAAGTCTGGCAGATGATGTGAGCTCTTTTACCCTTATCCATTTAAATACCAGACGTAGTTCATGAGTCATCATTCATGGAAACACACTCTTTTGAACCTCTAAAACATGTTCACAAGTAATTATCAAGTGAAATCTTCAAACAACGCATTTTCTAAATGATACTATGAAAGTTTTTACATATATATAAGTGTTCTCTCTATTTATAGTTCTATACGTTGCTTGATTTTTAAGTGGTAACAGGAACTGCTCAAAGGATCTCAGCAATTTGGTACTTCTTAGTTTTGTAAAATTAATAGATGCATCTGCTTAAATGGAAAATCCGTCCACAAGAATTAGACTTACCAGCACCGGGAATATTGGAGATGAGATCTTGTTATGTCCAATATTGTACTTGTGAGTATCCAACATGAGAAAAGCAAAAAGTGCACTTGCGAGACTGACACACAGCTTCCCAAGAAATAGAATAACATCGCCAATGACATTCACCTTTCCGATCCGAAGAATGTTGCTGATAATGAGATCAGTTGCAATCTCAGAAGACTTGAAAAAGCTTTTTCCTGTTATCGCTATCTGCAAAAGTATCACAAGCACTATCTTAACTGATGCTGTTAAAATAATCACTATAAGACTTGAGGAATATCTAATGGGATTGCAACTTTTTTTACTTACCAAGATGTAAGCATTACGATTCACACATTTGATGGTCCAACCAATACACCGCAGGAGACATTGTGAGGAATTGTATACCATTCTTCCAAACCAACTTTCTGGTGCAGATTTAGCACCTTTAAGTTTACGCCGAAGTGCTTCAAGTATAAACCTGATAGACTCTATAAATGAAACGAACAGAGAACCAAGAGCAATAGATCCAATGCTGTAACGAGCAAGCCGCTTCATAGAGGAGAACACTGGGAGGAATGAAATTTCTGGCTGCACTTGCAAAAGTAGCAGTTGATCAGTCACTAGAACATACCCCAATACTCCCTCCCTTTCAATTTGTTTGTCTTAGTTTGACTTGGCACGGAGTTTAAGAAAGTAAAAAAGACTTTGAATCTAGTTATTTTTAACTAAACATATGTATAATGTACCAAGATGCCATTAACCTTGTGGTCTTAAACATGCCATGCAGGATGTTAACATTAACGAGTTGCCAAATTAGGAACGAGGCATTCTTTTTGAAACAGGCTTAAAAGGAAATAAAGTAAGAAAAACACATTGAAACAGAGGGAGTACTCTGTTTTACATCAAGAATTTTTTTATCTCAACAATATATGAAATCATTGAAATGGGCTACTGAAGCTGATGGCTGACAAGCATCAAACAACAAACATGATTATGAGAAGAAAAAGCAGAAATTCTGAATGATTTGGAAAATCATCTAGCGAAAAGTGAAAGAAAGTTATGTGGATTAATAAGAGTAGGTTATTAATCTCAGCAAAAGACGAAGTACTTCTGGAATGTATAGATGATATTATTTTTTTGAAACTGATGAAAAGAAATTAAGATAGGAGGATTTATGACCCACCGATGTTCCGCCTCGAGCCCAATAGTATGTAGCGACAGAGCCAGCAATGACTGTTGCAGAGCTTGCCACAAAAAACTGAGTGGCCCAATAGCCGCCAAACAAATGGAAAAAAATTGCAGCAGCAATATGGGAAGTATATTGGATGCTGTAACCGCAGCAACGATCACAGCTCACTCTTTTTGATTTAAGATCATAAGCACAGCAGTTGGTGTTGCAATCATTCTGGACGATCCGTCCAGAACTAAAAAGATAAAGAGCAGCTGCAAACCAAAACATGTAGAAGATTGCTAGGATAGCATATGGAATGATGGGGAAAATTATTAGTGCTTGTACTTCTCCAATGACCTTGGCAGCTACCTGCAATTTAAATTTGCAATCATCATCTTAACTTATAAGTAAATTTATCTAGCGATAAATAGCTTAATACTCAAACCCATGAACAGGAAAACAGTGATACTGTATGAAGTCAATTCTTTCATTATCTAGGAAACATAAGAGTAAGACGAGCTATTTTTCTAGGTGAGCGTTTTGCTACAGAGAGTACAAGACATGTTTTCTTAATGTAATTTTTGTTCTTTTTGTTATTCTGGTGGTAATGTACAAAACCTGTAATACTAAGAAAACAGTCAAACTTGCTTCTTACTGTGTTTCTGCAAATAGGAAAATTTTCTCTGCATGAAAGTAAACTGAGAAATCATTCATAATATCCAGGGTCTACCACATCCGTCTCATGTTTTCTACTCTATCTTGCAAAAGGCATTTACAACACTCTTTTGTGTATGGGGGTCATCATTTCCGTGCAAAACTATCACACAGTGCTATTATTCTACAAGGCTTATTGTATACAGTCATTCTCTATAACAACATTTCACTACTACAACCATGTTTTCTGTGAAACCGTTCTTTCGTGTTATGTTATTATATGTTCTCTATAACAGCATTTGCTATAGCAGACAAAAAATATAGGGACAAAAATTGTTGTTATAGAGAGGTTTGACTGTATTTTTTCTGTAGGTGCAGAATGGGTATGTTCAGGAGGCTGAATCATTGATAGATTTTGTAGAATCCTTCAAATTTTAGAAAGAAGGAACTAAACATTTTGCTTTTTGCTTTTTTCACTTTGGATATATATTACAGCACCATCTGAGTGCTGATTATTAATAAAATTACCCTTTTATGACTCAGAAAAGGACACATAACACGGTGCTATAAAGCTCAGAAAGGGGGAGAGATGGACTTACCTTCAGGACTGAAGTAGCCATAAGGATACGTCGCACTATAGCGATGGATGACAAGACCGAAATAATCATCACAACAGTCATGAAAACAGCAGCAGCATGGAGATGACCTATTTCCCTTGCAGATACGTGATAATACGGATCATGTTCACCAATAATGGGGGAGATAGAGTCGCTCCCAATCCATCCAGCTGGACAGGAAAAAGGATAATTTTGTTAGTACACCCAATGGAAAAATATGTTGTTCAATTACTCAACAAACATAAGATAGAATGCAGTACTATGACGAAATCTTAACATAGCAAAGGAAAAACAAAAAATAGAAGGATCTTTGCATAAGAAAGAAAGAACAATGCTTTATCAAAAAGAAAGAAAGGATTACATCATCAAACTGTTATACGCTTGGTGAATGTGCACAAGAAGCCTTTTTCTAATTCTTTTGTTGATCAGGGCCTTTTTACTATTTATATTATTTATCAAACACTTGAAGTTTCGAAACTTCCAATTTGGACTCATCTGGCCCCTTTCAATTAACTTTAGCATTTAAGGCTTGTTTTTCGGTGTTTCATTAAGGAAATGAAATTGGATATCAGAAAATGGAAGGAAGAAAAAGGAAAGAAGAAGTTATGTTTCCCATGAACCACTCTTATAGCCTGTTTGGCCAAGCTTTTGGGAGATCAAAAGTGCTTATTTTGAAAAAGTGAGGTGTTGGCCAAGCTTTTAAGAGAAAATAAGTGTTTTTGGGGAGTAGTAGAAGTTATTTTTCAAAAGCTAAAAAAAGTAGCAGTACTTATTTGAAAAACACCTCTGAGAAAATACACTTAGGAGCACTTCTTAAAATCTTGGCCAAACACTAATTGCTGCTCAAAAGTGTTTTTCAAATCAATTAGCCAAACACAAACTGCTTCTCACCAAAAACACTTTTTAAAATAAACTGGTTTTAGAAGCTTGGCCAGTCAAGCTAACAAAGGTGACTTGTCTAGTTTTCTTCAACCCTGGGGGAAGGGGGTGGGGATGAAGCCATAAGGCTGGTTAAAAAAATATAAAAGCCAGAATCAGAAGTTCTAACAGTGCTAGGAGCCTATTGGACATAGAACTACAAATAGAAGTATAAAGTCTGTTGGAAGTTACTCCATCTCAATTACAAATTGGATGTAGAACTGAAAGCTGAGATGAATTACAATTAATAGTATGTAACAACTAACAACAGAGGGAAAGCATTAGGAAAGAGAGCCTAACCTTTCAGATAGTAGAACATTGTGACTGAAACTATAAGGGCATTAAAGAGGATGACAGTTATCCAAGGCATTGCAGCTACAAGGTGACGGATCATCAAAAGCCATATCACTGATAGAAACACTGGCAAAATTCCTCCACAAACAATCAACACTCCCCATGACTTGCCAACATCAGCTACATATCTCTGAAAATGAAACTCAAATGTGAAATTTTAACTCTTAAATAACAAAATGTGATACCATAGAGAATACGAGTAAGGTACCAAGTTTGACAAAAATATGCGTTACTCGAACATTTCAGCATTCTGTTCTTTTAGTCATAGGTCAAATGAAACACGTTTGTTGCTTATGAAAATGAATTACACTTTTACTGATTGAAGGAAGAATTCCTCAGGTTTTGTGGATATAAAAAGGAACCTTTTTTTACATGCGCTTATGTGTCTTAATGCAGTTCCAAGTGAAAATGCAATCTACAGCCAATGAAACGAGCAAACTACAACTATCACTATTGAGCGCCTCATTTTTCCATGCAAATTTCAATGAAAACATTTTAGCTGAGTACTTTACAAGTAAAACAAGAGAAGTATGTCACTCGACCTTTAAGACCAATGATCGAGAGTTAATTAAGCCATGAATAGATTTATCAACTGCAATGTCCTCAACAATGTTAACACCACCCATCTCCTTCCAATGCCGCAAAGACACATTTGATGCACGGGCGATAAGCTGGCAGCTCCAATAAACTGGCACACAAAAGGTTAAAATATTAAAAAGAAATTAAACATCTCAAAACACTTGTAATTTGGCCTTCTGTTTACACTTACCATTAACACTTGGAAATATGACAGGGTAGCAAGGACCTTGAAGCTGAAGAGAAGTGTTTCTCAGGTCTGGAGTAAGGTCTGCAAAATAATCATAATTTCTATCGATCCAGTCATCTACCGACAAACGAACGTCGCCTTCTGGATAGTCACACACCCAATTTAAAGAATCTTCAGATGGGATAGGGCAGTCCATCAAGCAAATGGTCCTGGCATTAGAAATCTTAGCCCGATTATCCTTTGAACCACTTTCATAGACTTGATTAGGGTTCACCCAGTATCTGAGTTCCAATTCACGAAGATCAGGATCGGCACCTCTGTCGCCACAAATATTGCCTTTATAATCCAGCCCGTATGTTAGCCTGCCAGAACAGATGCATCAGAAATACAACAGACAAGTATATCCATTGACAAAGGAAAGATATAATTTTTTTTTTTTTTTGGCATGGATAGACTGAAAACAGCTCTTATAATATAATTTTATTTAAAGAAAAGAACCTTTCACAGTAAAGTAAGACAGAATATTTGAAAGATATTGTTGAAGACATAATTAAGTAAATATAAGTGTTCTCTCTCTAAAAGCTTAAACTTTTAGATGCGATAGACACACAATTCAACATGGTATCAAAGCAGACAGTTGTTTAGGTTCGAGTCTCACCGCCACTTATTACCAAAAAGAATTTCCACATTTTGGCCATGAAAAGATGAATCAGGCCACATGTGATAGTTGAAGACATACCTTAAGTAAATAAAAGTAAATCTAAGAGCTTGATGTTATGGTCACACAATTTCTTGTTTCCAAACAAGGAGTTTACATATATCAATCTTTAAGTGATAACTTTGGCCATAAAATTAGGTTCTTTTAGTGACAATCTCAATAACAAAGAGCCAAAAAGGAACATTCTTTTCGACTAGTGGAAAAACTTGTGCATTTTCTACACCCTTCAAAAGACAGAGTCATAAAGAAGGGAATTTTTACATCAGGAAGAGAAAAACAAAGCAACATCTGAAAAAATTTGCAATCAGAAAAATACAACAAAAGAGTAACCTTTCAAAGAAAAGTGAATCAAGCCCAGATTACAGTAACTCAAGATGTGACAAAAAGAACACAAAATAACAAAAAAAAACAACACCTTACACAAAAGACATTAAACTAATAGATCAAAATAGCAAAGACAGCACAAACACATTTAGGACATGGAAAAGAAACAGAAAAAGCAAGCAACTTTATCATTTTGTTTTTTACCTCAATGGGTTTCCTTGGTTGAATCCAAAGCTAGAATTAACAATCATTGCAACCCAAAAAGCAATGAAGATAACAAGAAACACAATATCTCTACATTTCCTGTTGTGTTTGATTATACCATCCCCTATCTGAATTGTACCTCCATCAGTACTTGAAGGGTACCTCCCTATTACAGCTCCTAAAGGTCCTCTCATTTTCACTACACTTAAATCTCTCTAAATTTTCTTCAAATCTTGAAAATGTAATAGAAAAAAAGGTTCATAAAAATGGGGTTTTTGCACACTGATAAAAAGAAGCAAAAAAGGTCAGTTGAATAGTGTGAAAAAGGGACAGGGGTTTAAGGGAATATTTTCTGCTAATCAGTATTGGTTCCACTAAGTACTGATAAAAAAATATTGCTTTTTGTGGATTTAAAGTTAAATAAATTTAAGTGTTAAGACAAAGATTTGTATTGGATATTTTTTTTTTATAAGGGTAAGAAGACAGAATCTAATGCCAGTTGCCAACTAGTTAAAGTGGACTAGTTTGAGTTTCATTTAATTATTTTTTTTCACAAAGTTTAGAAATACCCTTGTAAGTTTGTATAATACAAGAATTGCCCAAAATAAATGCTCTAGTCCCTCAAGATATCAAATATTTGATATTCTTAGAATTAGATTAATTAATATTTTAATTTTAAAAGAAAAAGGCTTTATTTCTGGAAATAATTTTTATTTTTTAGTTATAAAAACAGACACAATGGTGTAAAAGAGCATCCTAGATGAAAGAATAATAATATAAGGTATGAAAAGAAACTATGAGACGAGCAAGTCTATCTCGTTGAAAAAACAAGGGAAGTGTATTAAAGCTTTCACTTTTACGAAAAAACAAGGGAAGTGTATTAAAGCTTTCACTTTGTCCAAGAATAGATTTTTCAACATTTTTACTATTAAAAAAAGATATTGAATAAAAAAGTTGAAATTTTATATGTAGGCGCCAGGTAATATAGATGTTGAATTAAAATGAGATATACAGAATATAATAGTATAAAATATTTATTTGGTAGTAAGAGATTATTTTAGTTTTTTTTTTCAATTTTAACTTTTGCGTTTTAAAAGGAATTGAAGATGAGCTATGGAGAAGGATATTTCTGTCATTTGATTATTTTATTCTGGGATTAAATATCCAAGAATTGTTATCCCACATTATTAGATAAAAATAAACACCAATACTATTATGGTATAAGTAATCACGAAATTGCTCATCACCGGCAAAGTGACAATAAAATTCCAACTAAGTATGAGAATAAATAATCTCATATTTTATTCCAAAATTATTATTCATTATCCTACATAACTAACCATCCCTTTATATGATGCAATTTTAGGAAACACATTTCTCAGCACCGTAAAATCTGGAGTAGTTTGCTAATAGTATACTAATTTAAGTAACAACGAAACGAAACAACTAAAGGCAGTAGCCTCCTTCCTGTTGTCGCTTTGAATTGCTGAATGAAAATGATATATCAACGACTTCAGAATGTTGTGAAGAGTGCAAGATACGGTGTGTCAGTATGTTGGACTGAAACAGCTCAGAAAATTTATCATTTTTTCATAACAAAAATAATCTTAGCTAAAAAATAATTATTATTTTCTAAGGAACTTTTATATATAAATTCACCTTATAATAGTACAGATATTTTTTACTTTCTTTGAAATACCTTTTCTTGAATCTGAGGATCTATCGGAAACAACTTTTTACTTTTAAAGTAGGAGTAACGTTTGTTGCACTCTGCCATGGCCATACCCCATTTGTAGAATTATACTAGATATGTTGTTGTATAATACAAGTACAACTATTAGCTCGCCTATAATACTCCATATAACCTTTTATTTGAGGAAATGAGATCTTTTACCCTCATATAATTTGAATAGATGAAATTGGCCTTTTCAAATCTCTTAGTATGTTTTTTTTTTTTTTTTTCCGATCTCTTATGTTTTTATTTTAACTGAACCTTGGACTTACTTGGCCATGTGAACTTGATGCATTCAGGCTTCAACTTTCAATCATACTGTGTCTTTTTCGAACAAATCAATCGAAGTAATTCTCCATAATTCTCTTTGTGAATAAATCATGAGCTTATTCTAAACCGTTGATGTCAAAATTAAAAAATCAATCAACTTGAAGTACATCCTTTATCTTTGCAAACTCTAGCTTTAGAGAGGAAAAAAAAAAACAAATAAATAACCTTAAACACCTAGTACACCCTGATCTATTTTGGAACAAAAATCTGAACTAGGCTGCAAAACCACCAGTTCTCTCCCCCTAGTTTGACAGCACAAGAAGCAAGCTCGCTGCAATCGTATACCATTAACTGCTCTCCGCAAATCTTCAAGCCCGCTGCATACTCTTTTTTATCTCTCTTTTCTCCAAACAAATGGAGGTGGATAATACAGAAAATGAGAGAGACGCCAGTTTTTTCAGGCCTGAGCAGAAGTTTACTTGCTCTGCTCATAGCTAAGAATTTCTTCGATATCATTCTCTTCTTCTATTCTACTGGGATCTGTGCTTCCAGAGGCATTATGCACGTCTTTATTTCCAGAAACTATTGTCTTTAACGAGCTTCGGAAAGCCTCCAGTTCTCTAGCGTCTTCTGGGTCACTGAGCCAGTTACTTATGCTTGACACTAGATGGGGTTTAGGTCTCCATCCTGGATTTTGTCCTCGTACTGCTATAGCTTCTTTCATGCATTCATAAGCCTTTTCCATCTTATCCACATTTGCATACCCCGCAGCGATGATAGCCCAACTATTGGGGATTGGTGTCTTACCTTTCTTGACAATGCCTTGCAGCATTGTTTCGGCTTTATCAACTAAGCCGTTCTGACAATATCCAATTAGAAGGACATTGGGCACTCTAAAATCATAAGTGTGGCAAGAAGACTCCCACTCCTTTAGCACGGTCTCAGCTGTATCTAGATCACCAAGCTTCACCAATGAACCTAGCATGGTGATGTAGTCCCTGTTAATTTGCTTTTTACAAACAACCTTCTGTACACCCCACAATCTCAACATCTCTTCCTTATTGCCTAGATTCCCATAGTGGGAGATCAAATGATTGTAACCTATTGCATCTTTATGTAGCTCATCTTCTAACTTTTTCAAGAAAACAAGAGCCTTCTCCTTTAACTTAGCTTTTATATAAAAATTAGCCATCATGGAATAGGTTATCCAGTCCACTGATATGAAAGGCTGGCTTTCCATTTCCTCAAGAAGCTTCTCCATACCACTAAAGTCAGCTCTTTCTCCGCGGCAATTCATGCAGATCCGATAGCTGAAGTTATTAGGGGTGACACCATTCTCCTTCATCTCCGATAGCACATCCGAGACTCGCTCGAGTTGGCCAGTACTTCTGTAAAGGCACATGAGATTGTTGTAGACAAGAGTGCTGTAAGCATAACCAAGTTCCTTCATTTTCTGAAAATGGGCTAGGGACTTCTCAACTTGGCCTTGTCTAATATAACAGTTGAAGAGAGCACCATATGTTTTATCGTTCTTCTGTTCGTCTGTTAGGTTATTCAAGTAGCACTCTGCCGCTTCCCAACCATGGACAATGCCAATAAGATCCAAATGCACAGCACAGTCTCCTGACTTGAAAGGGCAGAGACCTCTTACACGCATCCACTCCGAAACCTACATGGCAACAAGCATGCAGCAACAACTTTAGAAACAAGGGCAAAGTCAGATGAAGTAGTAAAATAGTATCAGGACACAGTTCAAGCCAAAAAAGAAGAAAAATTTAAGAGATCATAAGTTGAAACATGTTTCCTTTCTCCCGTTCTACATTCAGATGCACGAGCATTTCCCTTTCTTAATCAATATCTTCTTTGTAAAAAATTAGGATTGTCTAAGAACACTTCATTAACAATCCATTTCTGTTATAACCTGAATCCTATCTTGTTCGGACTCTCCAAAAATGTTCGCACCCATGTTCAATCCTAACAAATTGCACTACTTTTGGAGGATCCGACAAACACCCGTCAACATTTTTTAAGAGTCCGGGCAACCTCAATCAGTTAAGCAGCACATGGGTTGGTTGAAGTCACATGAGCAGACTTCGCTCGGCACCTCACCTTCCATGCCGATCTGGGAATTTATTCCATCTATATATAGATGAGATATGACAGCAAAGGCCGTCAGAATCCAGAATTATCTAAAATTTCTCTTCTTCAATATTTATCTATTCTCACCGATATCTCTCTCTGTTCTTTCCATCCATATTTCTCTCCTCTCTACTCCTTATCCTTCTATCTTCCTTCTTCCTCCTATTATATCTTCGCTTTCGATCTATGCTTCAGATATATCAAGTAGAGATTGATGCCAATTGCCAAGAGCTACTACCGATTGATATAGCTATTTCCTTTAGCTCTCTTTAGTCAGTATCATTGCATTTCATTTGGTTATTGTTAAAATGAGGAATTGGATTTAGTGACCATTAGATCAATTATAACAATTGTGGCGAAGCTGTTTAATTCTATCAATTGAGCCATTGAGATCATTACAATTTCTATGCCTTCTTTTTTTTTTTTTTTTGATAGGTGCAATTTCTATGCCTTCTGCAGATGAAAACTAAAACCAAAGAATACAAGCTCAATCTCAATACTCAAGAGCTGTGTGATCCCTCTCCCCCGAAAACAAAAAGAAATCACTCAAACCAATCAACTTAGGGCTTGTTTGGACATAAGATGTTTTTTTGCTTTTTTCAAATTTTCTTCAAAAAGCTTGTTAAGTTATACATTTTGTCGATTTCTCACTCTAAAACTTGAAAAGAAAAAAAAAATGAAAAACTGGGGAAAAAATCAACTTCAAAAGCTTGTTTGGTTACATATTTTTCACTCCCAAACTTGAAAAGCTGGTCAAAAACAAAATTCTGTGGCAAAACTTGAACATTTTTTCATGTGAAATGCATGTCAAAACACATGTTCAACTTCCAAATACCCTTTCTCAAATTAACTTATTTACCAAATAGCCCTTTCTCAACTTGATTTTAAATATCACGCAGTTCATATCCAAACACCTACTAAACCTCCATCCCAAATTAGTTGGGTCGGCTATAATTAATCCTTCACATTTATTCCACTCTATCTGAGCCTATCCCATTCTAATAACACTACTCCCTCCGTCCCAAAATAATTGAGGATTTAGCCGGTCCAAAATAATTGAGGTTTTTAGTCTATCAAGAAGGTAATCTACTCTTTTTCCAAATTTACCCTTGACACATTCTTAATTGGGAAAATTTCATAAATATACAAGTTGGTCACAAACATTGCAAAAAAAAGCCCAAAACTTAAATTACAAAAAATAGCCCAAAATATACAAACACTTATCCCAACATATAAGAAGGCAGAGAGAGAATAGTTCGGGTCATTTTTTGTAGAATTCAAAAAAGGATCAATTTTGATAGCATTGTTGTCTCAATTAACATACGATGTAATTTTCTCCTCTTAATTCAATGAGCCCTCTTAATGAAGGGTATTTTAGTCAATACAGCGGAATAAGTGAATTCCTTACTCCATGTGTTCAAGTCTAAAACCTCAATTATTTTGGACCGGATGGATGGAGTAATTAAGAAAAAAATGCACGAATTCTTAAAGAAAAGGCAGATAAGAAATGGAACCTGAAGGGCCTGAGAAAACCGTTTACGGCTACGAAGATCACGAACAATACGTTGAAGCTCAATACTTGTGACTTTTCTACCCTCATCAACCCATTGATCAAGAACTGGAATTATGAGATCCGCTTTTCTAACAGGGCTAATCCTGGAAAACAAATTATTACGCTTTGAATTTGAGCAATAAACAACAGTGCAATATGCTCGGATTCTTGGAACAGGGTTGTAAGAAATTAGTCTATTCACTGTAAAAAAATTCATTGAGTTTGATGAGGCCTGTTGTGGTGATACTGTACAACACTGGTTTAAGGTCCCCAACATTGAAATTGTAAAAAAATAGTTGCACAAAGAAGAAAGTTCAGATTTAGGGTTTTAGGCTAATCAAAATCTCTATGTAATAATAATAAAGTAATTGCAATTTGACACTGATGATAAAGTATTAAGGAATATTACTTCCTCCTTATTAGTAGTAAACAAAAAAAAAAAAAAAAAAAAAGGGTAAATTACATTAAACATCTATGTAATATGACTTATATGCAATTTCACCCTCTATATTATCAAAAGTTAATAGATTATAAATTCTTAAATTATCGCTGTTTTGCCAATGTACACCTAAACTATTTGATATTCACAGGAATCTCCGTGAACTATCACGAATTCATATTAAAAATATCCTGAATATGATATGTTACGTGAACAACACGCTCCAAAGAGTTTCAAGTGATATTACACGTGTTTTTTTTTTTTTTTTTGAGTAAATAGGTTTACCCCCTCCCCTAAACTAATCATTTTGATTTATCCTTGAATGCAAAGCGCACTCGCTCTAATTTTTACACCAAACTAAATCATTTTATATAGCAATTAAAATTTAAGTGGAGAATACATATAATTTATCATGGTAAAGTAATAAATATGTGTATATAAAAGAAATGTATCTTGAATTTATTAATTTGATGCAAACATCGAGTTCAAATAAATTTAACCCACAATATCTTATCTT
Source organism: Lycium barbarum (assembly GCF_019175385.1). Classification (NCBI taxonomy): domain Eukaryota; kingdom Viridiplantae; phylum Streptophyta; class Magnoliopsida; order Solanales; family Solanaceae; genus Lycium; species Lycium barbarum. The sequence continues at coordinate 6,056,425 of NC_083347.1, forward strand.
ATTTAAACCAAATCTAATTTAAGGTAAATATTTTACTAATGGATGTTGAAAGTATGTTGTTTTATCAAAATAATTACTGAAGTTGCTCGTGGTTGATTTGAAAATAAAGCACACTTACCACTCCACTATTCCTTGTCAACAATGTTAACTATCATCTCCAATCACTTGGAAGAAAAGATCCCCAAAAAATAAACCTTCGAAGAAATTAAACACCAACACATCATCTCCTTGCTCATTCTTGAGACTTGAGATTACATTAATTAATGAAATTAGTAAATATACGAAGCTTGTCACGCTCTCATATTCTCGAGCCTGACAATTACATCCCGAGACATTAATACATTAAAAATCTTGAAACATTATTCATCGCATCGACTAATTCCAATATATATAATGAAATCGTCATGCAAAATAAGGCGTAAAAAATTATAACAATTTTTTTTGAATAACTTAGCATGTTCATGAACCATCTAAAAAAGCTCAGGCCGTGAACGTGCATAATTATAATATGTAGGTTAAATATAAGCTTCTAATTAGACCTCAAGTATGGTATTTAGTTTAATAGAACTGTCTGCGTGAGGCAAAAGTCTGTCCAAATCTCCATGCAGAAGGTACAACGTTGATGAACTCCATGGTCTTGCCATCAACTAAAGTGAGTCTAAACGACAGCGTTTGTGATCGAAGGTCATTGTGACTTTGCCAATTGACACCCCAATTTCTATACATGGGAATCCAGTTTCTTGTTCTTGAGCCTCTAATGGAAACACTCTTAATATCACCACTACCACCCACATTAGATATCATCACCATGTTAAACTTTGCTTGTCCTTTTAGAGTGAAACGTACTCCTCCTCTCCTCCTGCATGCCACCCTGCAAAAAAAAAAATATATATCAGTATTGAATATTAGGGACGGAGCTACAGTTCTGATTACGCTTTCGGCATAACTCAATAGTTTTAGCCCAGACTTTGCATTTGTGTTTAAAAGTTCATTTAATATGTACAGGCTGACCTCTTTATAACAACCATCATCTGTAACATAATTTCACTATAACAACCATGTTTTCTTTAGAATAAATTTTCATGGTATAATATACTCCGTTATAGAGAGATTTGATAGTATAAATAATTCATCCATAATTCAATAAGTTGCCTTTTCAGAATTTATAAATCCAAATACTCAAAATCGTTGCCTTCCCAATAAATGTTGAATATATAAAGTAAATGTGCTTAAAGGTGCTATGTATATATTAAAAATATACAGAAGTTGTTGATCCTGTTATAGACTGTAGTGTGATTCTATTGTAGGCTTTATTCTTGGACAGGAAGCAAGTTGCTCACATGCGAATTATTCTTTTCTCTACATGTTGTCTTTTCGTTTTCTTTAGTCTTACAAGTTACAATGTACGTAGCATTTGAAAAAAGGGGGACTTTGACTTTATTAACCAACGTCCATAAAGTACAGTCATATCACTTGGAATTATAGATAGTTAAATTGGGAATGAAAGTAAATAACTTTTTATAACAAGTCGTAAAGACATCTTCTAGGAGAAAAGTGTTATCGATCGAACATTACTTTCCCGAAAGAATTCACCAATATATACATAAATAATATTTTCTGCGGCATTATGGGTTTTCTTTCGAGTATATTTTAACGGGAATCAATAACATATACTCCTATTTTGGAGTGTAAGTTGCCAACCTAAAACAATTTTTTGAAACAAGGATATATATACAGTTAACCCCTTTAATTTGGAATAGAGTAAATCCATTTTTGATGACACCGAGCTTCAAGATAATGAAAAAAAAACCATGATTCGAATTGATAGTATAAAATTCTACGTATATCACTGATTATTATAACTACTTAAACAACAAGGTAAAGTGTATTACCTTGTGTAGAGAATAGGAACAACGCCTTCATTGCCACGTCGAGCAATGCGGAGGAAAGCAGGCATGGACATGTCAAAGTGTTGGCGCGGTGCATCGCACCACCCTCCGTGGTTGTTCGGAGGGCAGAAATTGGTGGCCGTCACCGTGACGGCCCCGTGTGGGAGGCACCACCTGCGATCAAGATTGCGGTTGCACCTCACTCTATAGCAAGCTCCACATGCTTGTCCATTTCTGAACAAAGCACTACTCAATGCTGCTGTGTTTACTCCAAATCCGGCGTGATACGGGTTATCGTAACCACAAGCTCCACCTAATGACCAATCAATTAGGAATTAATTATAAGCTTATAGGTTGTACTTCTTGGTACGTCTAACGAAAGAATTTTATCATCTTAGTATAGGTGAAGGATAGTACGTGTTATATACAGGTGGCAAAATCGAAGCCAACTTTAGTAACATATTCAATCTGTTCAAGTTAGGTGGATTCAACTATGACTCATTTGTTTACTTAATCGAGCATATTGAACTCGACCTATTATATACTATTGATCAAAACAGATCAAAATATATAGCGTAATTGACATGTCAAAATTGCAACCGAAAAATACAGAATCAAATTTGGATACTGAAAATTATGTGAAGAATTTAAGAAAATTATATTAACTTTCACATTGTGTATTTATTTTCTTTCAAAAATCAATATAAAAGGGATGAAAGTTGTATCATGTTGAGTGAATTGGATTATAACCCTTTATGTGATCGATCTTGACAATATTAAGGCATGAGCGAACTTTTGGAAATTGGGTTATATATATGACTAGTTTATTTGATGTCATGCTTTGACGCTACTCACATTTGGAAATTGGGTTATATATGTTATGACCCGACTCACATTTGCCGTAATAAGAAAGTTAACAACTGAACGTTGAGCTTAACTCAACCTCAAAGGATGTCTAGGACAATATAACAAGACAAATTTTCATCTTATACCGATGTGGGACTATTAACATTTCCCGGAAAATATATTGTGTTCTAATTCGTATAAGAATTTCATGATATCCAAACATCTATAATATATGCAATTATGCATGCTACTATAATTTATCGAGCTGCTTACCAAAGGTGCTGGGATCTTGATTGACTCCATAAAAAGTTGCGTGACCATTAAGCCAATTTTGGGCATTGATCTCCTCAATAAACAAATTACAAGTAAACAACAAAGCAAACCCCCAAATCGAAATACAAGGAACAAGTTTCTCCATAACCTTGAAACTTTCAAAGCGGAACAAGAATGTACTAAGATATTTCTTGGGATTGAAGTAAATGAAGATGATGACTCGATTACTGCATGAATGAACGTGCCTATATTAACCCTTTTATAGACTTTTGATTCCCCAATTTCAAACAAATCATTAATGCATACTACAGAGTGTAGCAGTAGGAAGAAATACGCGGTTGTCGGTGATTACTTATAATAGAAACTTAATTATTCTTGCTCCAAGTACTACGAATTAGCAAAAATGATTATGTTTTAGTAGTAGTAATTAGCATTTTTAATTTGGCGTCCACAAAAATGACACCTAATATGATCAGACTATACTTCACCCCTTTATCTTCTCCTGCATTGCGCCACTTCATTTAAATCTTGTGTACTTCTAAGATAATTGATTTTTGCGAAAGCCAACAATGTATTACATTTTTTTCAAAGTTAACCTTTGCTAACAAATGCTAAAAATAAATTTCTACAAATTGTTTATATTTTTATGAGTAAATTTGAGAAGAGATAAATGTTTATATAGTCAATGACATTCTTAATTAATGTTTCAAAGTAGCTTTCTTATTATTAGGTGTGCAAAAGGCTAAATATCAAATAAGAAGGACCGGAGAGATTATTATTATTATTATTATTATTATTATTATTATTATTATTATTGTTATTGTTATTTTTGTTACTGCTGTTGCTGTTGTTGTTGTTGTTGTTGTTGTTATTATTATTATTATTATTATTATTATTATTATTATTGAGAAAGTTCAAAACAGTATGCGCGTTTGTTTTTGTTGACATCCCTGGAGATAACGGAAGTGTACGTAAAAGTTTGTTAAAAAATGTTCAAAATAGACAAGAAGAAAGCAAGAGCATGTGACAGTTCAAGAAAATCTGTCATATTGCATTTTTCGGTGATTCTCCGGTCTGCTGCTAACGATAATATGAGCAGCCAAATTATATTCACACTAATGAATTTAGGTTATCTTAGTCAGTCGATTGATACAACTCCATTAACTTAATATTGTTTGTACTTACGGAGTATGACTTTTCTCTCTTTCCGGGTATTTTCTTTTCATTAATTTATACAAATAAATCTTTGTTCAGAGAACTTGATATCCTGCTGAAGGCTGAAGGCACAAATAATACTTAAGTAGATATTTAGATTAAATCGGATATTGCATAGATTAAGTAAACTATATATAAAAATAGATAATAAGGTGCATACATGTATAAGCATATTGTTTGTACATACGCAGTATGACTTTTCTCTCTTTCCCGGTACTTTCTTTTCATTAATTTGCTGAAGGCAAAAAGAAAAGATAACATTTTCTTGGAATTGAATTTGAATAAAAATTGTAGTAGATGGAATCATGGAATAACTGAAATCTGGTTTGTCTTCGCTGCATGGATTATCTAAACAAGAACTCTTGATCATCGTAATTAGTAAGCAATCAATTCACGACGATGAAAAAGAACTGGATCTCCTCAGATAGGCCCGTGGAATATGACTACTGTAAGATCAAGCATACCATGAGAATAAAAGGCACATATGTTAGTTTAGAGACTTATCGATTGCATATTCGTATGGCTCATTTTGTAAGAATCAAGTGTTCCAACAAAAAACGGAGAAGCATATATCTTGTGGCAAATGGTCTCGTTAAATTAAAATTAGCCTGCGTTTAATTCTGTTCTTATACAGTTAGTCTAGTAAATACCTGCAGGTGGAAATCTCTTGGTAATTCGTATACACACAGTTACATTTAGTACAAGTAGTAGTTTATTACTACTATGAAGTGAAATCGAATATAGATAAACAAGCGCCGCAACCCCATGTTGCCCTTCAGCTTTCTTCATTACCTTCTAATTGAGTCCGGCGCCAAAATGGCACCTTTTTGGACGTTGAAGACAAAAATGGTATGTCTTCTTTTTTTTATACCAAAAGGGGCATTTCGTTGGTTATCCAACGAAATGTTAACCCCATTTAACATTTTCCGTCAAATGTTAAAAAAAAAAAAATGCATTTCGTAACATAGTTGGCGAAATGCATTTTTTTTTTTTTAACATTTGACACCAAAATGTTAGCTGGTGTCAAATGTGGCGAAATGCAATTTTTTTTTTTTTTTTTTTTTGTACATTTGACACCAAAATGTTAGCTGGTGTCAAATGTTAAAAAAAATAAAAAAAAAATGCATTTCGTTACATACCTGGCGTGTTATTTTTTTAATGCTTTATTTTGAATATAAATCTAATTCAATTAGATAAAAACATAGTTAAAAGATATAGGAGAAAGAGTAGTTGTAAATTGGTCAAAGAGTAGTTGTAAATTGGTGAAACTTTAGACAGTCATAACTTTGCGCTCGGATATCCGATTTATGCAAAAAAAAAAAATTGATTTTGCATATTTTTTCGAGATCTAGCCGTGCAAACCGCCGTTTGGCCGGGCCGATTTTCTAGAAAACCTCTTTTTTCCCTTCCAATTTTAATTTCCCCCCAAATTGGCGGGAAATTTTCAGTTTTCTTTACTTATAATATGATGATGCGCAATAGACTTCAACATAAAAATTTCGGAGTAATGTAGCTATGAATGTCAATTTCACTTATGTGGTTTTAATTTTTGAAAATAAAGCTGACTAATTTTCTCGACATATAAAGTTCTATAATAACCTAACAAAAATATAACACTTAAACCTAAAGTTTCCAAAACTACTGCAGTAAAATACTGCTTTATACAAAAAATAATCTGTAACGTGTGTTTTTTTTCTAAGTTTCCTAAAATAAAATTATGAAAATATAAATTTTTGATGCAATTTTATTCTACTATACCCAATTTATTTATTTATTTTAGTTAGAAAACCTAGCGAAATACAAAAAAAAAAAAAAATTGCATTGCATTTCGTTACATAAATGGCGAAATGCAATAACACAGTAAAAAAAAAAAATTGCATTTCGCCATGTATGTAACGAAATGCAATGCAATTTTTTTTTGTATTTCGCTAGGTTTTCTAACTAAAAAAAACATTGCATTGCATTTCGTTACATACATGGCGAAATGCAATTTTTTTTTTTTACTGTGTTATTGCATTTCGCCATGGATGTAACGAAATGCAATGCAATTTTTTTTTTTTAGTTAGAAAACCTAGCGAAATACAAAAAAAAAAAAAAAAAAAATTGCATTGCATTTCGTTACATACATGGCGAAATGCAATTTTTTTTTTTACTGTGTTATTGCATTTCGCCATTTATGTAACGAAATGCAATGCAATTTTTTTTTATTTTTTTTTGTATTTCGCTAGGTTTTCTAACTAAAAATAAATAAATAAATTGGGTATAGTAGAATAAAATTGCATCAAAAATTTATATTTTCATAATTTTATTTTAGGAAACTTAGAAAAAAAACACACGTTACAGATTATTTTTTGTATAAAGCAGTATTTTACTGCAGTAGTTTTGGAAACTTTAGGTTTAAGTGTTATATTTTTGTAAGGTTATTATAGAACTTTATATGTCGAGAAAATTAGTCAGCTTTATTTTCAAAAATTGAAACCACATAAGTGAAATTGACATTCACAGCTACATTACTCCGAAATTTTTATGTTGAAGTCTATTGCGCATCATCATATTATAAGTAAAGAAAACTGAAAATTTCCCGCCAATTTGGGGGGAAATTAAAATTGGAAGGGAAAAAAGAGGTTTTCTAGAAAATCGGCCCGGCCAAACCGCATCTCGAAAAAATATGCAAAATCAAAAAAACAAATTGCATAAATCGGATATCCGAGCGCAAAGTTATGACTGTCTAAAGTTTCACCAATTTACAACTACTCTTTCACCAATTTACAACTACTCTTTCTCCTATATCTTTTAACTATGTTTTTATCTAATTGAATTAGATTTATATTCAAAATAAAGGATTAAAAAAATAACATGCCAGGTATGTAACGAAATGCAATTTTTTTTTTTTTAACATTTGACGGAAAATGTTAAATGGGGTTAACATTTCGTTGGATAACCAACGAAATGCCCCTTTTAGTATAAAAAAAAGAAGACATACCATTTTTGTCTTCAACGTCCAAAAAGGTGCCATTTTGGCGCCGGACTCCCTTCTAATTTGTTGCAGCTGGCACTAATCCTCATTGAACTGGTTTACCCCCGGATTGTGGCTAACAATTAAATTTGTAAGTGGTGAATAGAATATGTGGGTGGACTTATTCTTTTGAGATTTGAGATTATATCGCGTGTGTGTGTGTGTATATATATATATATATATATATATATATATATATATATATATATTAGTAAGTAACAACAAATACTATTGAGCAATAACTATAGAAACTAGAGAGGAAGAGTTATCAAATGCTGTGAGTTGGTCCGGTTTGGAGTGAGCTTCCTTTAACTGAGCCAAAGTACTTGAAGAAATAATTATGATCCTTTGTTGATTACAATTACTTGAATAGTGAAAAGCTAACCTAAAAAAGGAAGGGGTAGCCCTCTATTTATAGGTAATCATAAATGGACCTTAGTACAATGTAAAAAAGCCTTTCTAAAAGAAAATCCTAAAATGGATAAGGCTGATCCGTACGGTCTGACACCCGTACCGTTGTTAGCGCAAATGGGGGGAACGGTTGGGTGGCGCGTGGCCACTCCATAACTGATTATCCGGACCTACATCGGTTGTGCTCATTTAGGTTCGGGTCTACCATGTCCGGTAAAATACCTTCGACATTGAAGCAGAGTTGAACGCGTCCGTGCCCATTCGGACCTGCTTTTTACTCTGGTCCCATCGGACACAAGTTGACCCGATTTTTACCGTATACAGATAGTCCCCACACTTTTCGGATCAGAGTTTCACCTAAGTGACGGGAAGTGGAAAAGACCCTTCGGGTGACTTCCTTAATAAGTTTATTCTTGCCTCGAAAATAAGCAAGAATCGTAACGTCTCTTCACGCCACGTCCTTCTAACTTTGGCCACGTGTCTCATTCCGAATGGCCAACTTTTATAACCGCCTCAGGGTCACGTCGCTTCAAATCACATCTCATTAAATTTCGGACACATGTCCTTTCTTGATTGGATCGCTTTGGAAACCGTCACAGTGATCCGTCTATATAAGGGAGTTACAGTTACATTTTTCACTTTTCACCTCTCACTTTCATCTTTTCTTGACTCCACTTCTTTGCTTTATCTGCTTTGTGATCTCGAAATATCCTTATCTTCAACCATCAAGTCTTCAAATCTTCATCTCTTTTGAACCAAACCTTCATATCTTCAAGCCCAGACCTTCATATCTTCATTCCAAGCCTTCGTATCTTCATCCAAGACTTCAAATCTTCATATCTACTCTTCATAAATTCATACTTGATCAAAATGTCAATGAACACTGACTCTACTTCCCAGAACATACCCTCGACTTCTTCCCCGAATGCCGAACCAGCTTCCAAACCCAGCGGTAAAGTACCTCTTCAACCCACGGCTAAAGACATAATACCGTCGAAGCCTAATTATAACCATGAATTTGTTGTTGAAAATGCAGTGGAGACATCGGACCGGGGTTTTGACGTGAGGCGTTACCCCTTGTCAATCAAAGAAGATCACCTTTCTCGGGTTCAAGCCGAGTGTGGATGGGACAAACATCCGGTACAAGTTTTTGCTCCCGGTGATGACGAATCCATTACCGACTGTAAGGAAGGGTTTCTATACGTTTATACGTATCCGTTTACTCTTAAGCTTGACCCCCCGATTGATCCGGTCATTCTCGAAATGTGCCGGACATATAATGTGTGCCTCGACTAAATTGGCCCGAATATCTGGAGGGTCGAGGCCTGCCTTCATCTTTTGGCAAACAACGTCAATAAGGAGTTTACGCTGGCGCATTTTATTCGGTTATATTGCCCGAGGATCTTTCGCGGAGGTGTGATAAAGGTCTCCAAACGAGGCCGAAACCCGATCCTTTCCCGCATCGACGAGGACAGAGACTGAGGGTGGCTCGAGCGTTTTGTCCAGGTTAGGACCACAGATATCATTCTGGCTGAGTATATGCCTTTTACTGAAAAATGGAATGATAAACGTGAGTTTCTTAGATGTGTTTCCTTTGCGTGTATTCGAGCATTTTTTCTCTTCCTTTTCTGAAATTTTCAATATTATAGCCGAAGCATGGTGTCACACCCTAATCTCGCTAAGGTGTGATGGGCACCCGACCCTTACTTAGGGCCGAGCGAACCCGCTGACTCTTACTTCATACATAATCGCTTAGGACTCTTAAGTCAAACAAAAATGAAATACATAATAAGGGCTTTCAGAAACATTCTTTTCGTCGTTCTCAGGTCAAACAAAATTTGTAATCATATGGAATTTATAACATAACGCAAAATGACACATCGGCTGGTGGAGCCGCTTACAAGAATGACATTCTATACCCACGACTCTGTCTGCAAAGTCTCTAACATCAATCAGAAATCATAACATATATACTCAGACTCGGCATCACTCCGGAAGGAAATGGAGCTCGCCAATCCCGCTGGAACATCTTCTAGCAATGTCTTCTACTCATCTGGGTGTACCTGCGTGACATGAAACGCAACCCCGAAGAAAGGGGGTCAGTACGGAATATGTACTGAGTATGTAAGGCATGAAATACAGTAAAGAGGATCATAACTGAAACAGAGATTTACCAAAAACAAGTATGACTTTTAAAAGCATCAATGCACTTGCCTTTTGAAATGAAAATCATGCATACATTATCAAATACCGTACCCGGCCCAGTATGGGACTCGGTAGATAAAAATCATGTCATCACATTATCATGTCATCATGCATGCTTATATATAAATATATATACCGTACCCGACCCTCTAGTGAGGGACTTGGTGAATGAAGTCATACTGTACCCGGCCCCCATCATGGGACTCGGTGCCATAATCATATCATCATATACATATACCGTACCTGGCCCATCATGGGACTCGGTGCCATAATCATATCATCATATACATATACCGTACCCGGCCCTCTAATGAGGGACTCGGTGAACAATGCAGTGGAATATACACGATAACATATCCTGGCCCGGGACTCAGTGAAAGATACATTGAGGCATACACGAGCAGAGTAGTGAGAAACTGTATGCACATAAATCAAATTTTAAGACTCGATGAATAAGTACTCAAAACGACACTTGAAGGATCACAAACACGTTTCGGGTCAATCCGAGTTAGTATAAGAAAGTTATGGACATTTTTGTACAGAAACCTCTACGAACGTTTCAGAAGCTATCTTTGGAAAATCAAAGCAATAGTCATATCAAGTACCTTTCGAATATCGTTATGGATCAAATCAAAATAGAACTTTTTGAGCCACACAAATGTATCAAGACATAGCAAAACGGTTTTCGGGAGTCAAGAACATTAGTCATCCTAGTGGCTCTAAGAATAGGAGTTTCTTTGAAATCATACATATACATTGTCTGTTCGTTTCACAAGGATCATGCCAAAAGAAAGAAAGGGTAAGCCTTACATACCTGTTCCACGTCCTATTAGCTACGCTTGTTCGTCCAAGCTTACTAGTCTACATTCAAGAGAATTGATACAATCATTAAACACATCGTCACACACTTGTCTTAGTCTTTCAAATAAATTCATTTATAGTCTACCGAAATTTCGGCAGCATTTCCCCTGTAAATGTCACACCCCGAGAATTTAACTCAGCCAAGTTATCAATCAACAATCCGAGAATTCAACTCGGCCAAATTATCAACAACAATCCGAGAATTCAACTCGGCCAATTTATCAACAACAATCCGAAATCTTCCAAACTTAATAAGGACAACAACAACACATTCCTTTCTTCCAAATTCATGAACTACACCAACAATCTACACATTAACAACTTCATCAATCAATCCAAAATGCATTTTAACATTATTAACTCCTTTTACATAATTCGACGAAATTTTACTTATATTCAATTCAATCACAACAACCCAACTTTCAATCTTCCAAACTCAATAAAGTCAACACATTTCTCACTTCCAAATTCATGAATTATATCTACAACCACACGTTGACAACATTATCTACACAAATACAAGAAACCATACTAACGTCACATTAACTTCTTCAATAATTTCTCAACGATTACAACTTCATTTCAAACCATCAAACCTTCATTTTTATTATGCAATCCACAACAACAACAATCAAACTACTAAATAAAATCAATTCATCTTATCTTATCAAAACACTCTATATTCGGCCATGACCTCCATATCCATATTTCATGAATTTCATCCATTTCTACCTACTACAATACTCACAAATCATCCATAACACATGTAAAAGAAGATTGAACACATACTTTTCTCCACTTATCTCTTCACTCGGCTAGGGGTGTATATTGCACAAATGAATGATTTGATTGCTCCAACAACTCCTTCATGTTAATAAGGACCTTCCAATTGGTTGGATTGCTAGAAGAAAATAATTTTTCTTGATCAATTTCATGGACACCAATGTTTGGAGCCATGGCCGAATGCCCCTATCTTTTTTTCTTTTTTTTTCTTCTTCTCCAAGCTTCTTGTCTTGAAAGATGAATATGTCTTATTTTGCCACCACTTATCTATATATATACTTAGCTCCCTCTAATATTAAGTGGACACATGCCCCCCACTCATGGCATGAGTTAATTGGCTAGCCATGGGTGGGAACCACACATGAGCCACACGGCCAAGAGTGGTCCTTCCATGAACTTTCTTGAATTTTTTGTGAAATTCCCATTTTTCCCCTAGCCTTCCACAATATTACCATGAACCACCTTGTGAATTTCCCTTTTTACCCTTAGCCTTTCTCAATATTTCCATACTAATAAACAACTTGGATATTAAAATAACTTTGGGACATAGTCTTGCCCTTAACTTACCACGACTATCTTAAGATATCCGAATGTACAAAATACGGGATATAACACATGGATTCCTAATGCTATTGCGGGTTTCCCTGAGTGGATTGAAACAATCATCGGCCAACATAGGCATGAAGAATGGACATGGGCAGATTTGTCCCGTGATCGGTGGGTTGCAAGTTATCTAAGACCTCTTGTTTCAGATTCGGACAAGGAGAAGATGGAAGGACTCCCGTGGAAATGTCTTATAAACGAGGGCATGCATACTAGCAATCGGGTAAGCATTTTTACGTATTTTTACAGCACCGATGTATGATTCTTCATTTTCGTTTAAGGGTCTTTATATCTTTGTTTGTTTTACTTTTGCAGAGTGTCGTGCTTGTAAATGAACGCTTCGTCCGAGCCCAACACTTAGTGAATGATTTAAAGGCCCAACTATATGCTTAGGGTCGGGAGACCGAGAAGTTCAAACTTCTCTTGCAGGAAAAAGAGGATCAACTGAGCCGGGGAGTCGCTCCGCCGAATCTTCAATTCGAGCTTGAGGCAGCCAAAGTTGAGAACCTCCATTTAAAGGCCGAACTCAATGATGCAGTCAAACAGAACAAGCTCCTGCACGGGGATAACAAAAACCTTAGCCGAGAGAACGCTAATTTTGCTACCAAACTCTGTGAGTTTGAGGCTACTATCACCCAACTAAGAGGTGAGCTTAAGTCGGTCAAGGTCGAGGCTGAGAAAGCGATAGAAAGGTTTGTACAGCTCGAAGACGAAAGAACCGTCGAGAAGGAGAAGCTGAGGATAATCGAAGAAAAGGCTGAGACTCGCGCCTGGATCAGTAATGAGCTTAAGAGTCAGCTCGAGGATACTATCGTGGCCAACGATGCTCTTCACACCGAACTGGCATCTGTCAATGAGGTTCGAATTACTCTAATTGACGTGAAGTCCGAGTTAGAGAAGAAGCTGAAGAAAGCTCAGGCCGACCTGGATGAAACTCTTAATGATATAGTGGCCGCCGAGGCTCGTTCTACACTCTTAGCTGAGCATGAATGGTGGAAATCCTAAAGGATGACCCTTGAGCAAGTTGAACGGGGTATGGAGAATATCTCAGCTCGTATACTCGATGCAAGGATGGTCGAAGACAAGGCTAAGAAAGCTCTCGAGGATAGTTCCGAGGATGACTCCGAAGAGACCATTTCTGAAAACTCGGGTTCCTCTAACACCGAGTAAAATAGGGCCTGTACGAGCCTTTTTTATTTTTTATTTTTGATCATGTAAAAATCCTAAATGTAAAGCTTCGGTTTGCTATGCCATATATGAAATGCATGTTTATTTTTTGCCATTATTTTCTTCGATTTTTGAGTCGAATATAATTTATGATATTGCTTTGAGCGTTTGCTTCGTAATGGGTGACCGGGTCTTGGCCCTAAGCTTTTTATCCGAATTGAGCCAATCTTAACTCGTCAGTTATGGGCTTCATTTTGTTCGGTTTTACCTCTGACCGAAGGTTTATAGATGGCTTACCCGCAGGGCTTTTTTATGCTCTGTGAATTTAGACGTCTCCGACTTACCTAAGGCATTTAAGTCGAGGTATTTAATTATTTGACCTTCTTCTGACTATTTGTTTTTAGTAAGTTAGGTTCGGGTACCATAACCTTTATGCCTTTGTCAATTTTATGACGACAGTCCCCACTCGTGCGTTAAATTTAACAAAAGAACGAATTTATGACATACTTTTTGGAAGTACTTGTCTTCATATTTCGAATGCTTATCTCATACAAAACTACGGATTTCACCCGATCCCTTATGCTCTTTGCCGTAGCAACACTACCCGGGCACGATTGGTTTGATCGTTTGGCCCTTACATTGAAACCTAATGCAAAAGGCTCGAGTATTTAGAAAAAACAAAAATTGTTCAGATCTTGACTTCGTTTCTTGTTTTGCTTCGCTGAGCTCTTCTTCGGTCTTGGTGGGGGTATAGTGTAGTCCCCTAGTATTTGTTTGAGAAGTATGAACGGGGAAATACTATCCAATCCCCGATGTTTAACTGGCCTCAGACTTATGGGCTCTAAGCCTCATCTTCATAGGGTAAGACGTTGTACTTGTTACCTCGTTAAAAACCTTGCCAGAAAACCACTTTGGGATAAAACCGGCCTAAGGAAAAGAGTGCAATACGTGTTTTCAGACCTAGCTCTAATACCTTCGGAATTTATCTCGATATGATTTCTGCAAAAAAATATAGGTGGCAATTTTTAAAATAATCACAAGGGTTAACAGACCATACCTCAGCAATAGTATTTCTTCAAATGCGCTACGTTCCAGTTGTTATGTAGTCGTTGACCTTCTACGGTTTCCAACTGATACAACCTTTTGCTCGTTATTCTGGCTACTTTATACGGTCCTTCCCAGTTAGGGCCCAATTTTCCATCATCGGGGTTCTTAGTGTGCAGGGTAATTTTTCGGAGTACTAAGTCCCCAACTTGGAAATATCGGAGGTTTGTCTTTTGGTTGTAGTACCTCTCCATTCGCTGCTTTTAAGCTGCTAAACGGACCAGCGCATTTTTCGCGTAATTCGTCCGTTAAGTCAAATTTTACGGCCATAGCCTTTTCGTTTGACCCGTTGGTAGCGTACCGGAACGTAGACTCGGTTCACCGACTTCTACAGGGATTAGAGCCTCGGCCCCGTAGACTAATGAAAAGGGGTTTCTCCCGTGCTTGACTTTGACGTCATTTTGTAGGCCCATAATACCTCCGGTAGCACTTCCTTCCATTTGTGCTTTGACGTCTAACCGTTTCCTTATATTTTGCATTATGATTTTGTTCGTGAATTTTGCTTGTCCGTTTGCACTCGGGTGATACGGAGTTGACATAATCTTTTTGATCTTCAACCCTTTGAGGAAGTTATTAACTTTATTGCCAATGAACTGAGGATCGTTATCACAAGTTATCTCGGCCAGGATACCGAACCGACAAATGATACGATCCCATATGAAGTTAATAACCTCCTTCTCTCTAACTTTCTCAAAATCCTACACTTCAACCCATTTTGAAAAGTAATCAGTCATAAATAAAATAAAACGGGCCTTACCTGGGGCCCATGGCAGAGGACCGACGATATCCATTCCCCACTTCATAAATGGCCAATTGGAAGAGACCGGGTGTAGTAACTTCCCCGACTGGTGTATCATCGGCGCATGCTTTTGGCACCCATCACATTTACGGACAAAGCTTTTCGCGTCCTCCTCCATCCGATTCCAATAATACCCTGCTTTGATGATCTTCCGAACCAAGGCTTCGGCACCGAAATGGTTACCGCAGGTTCCTTCGTGGGCTTCTCTCATCACATAGTCTGTTTCTCCAGGTCCTAAGCATTTAGCTAGAGGTCCGAGAAAAGACAAACGATATAACTGATCGTCTACCAAACAAAATCGAGCCGCTTTGGTTCGAAGTGACCTTGATTCTTTTGGGTCGTTTGGGAGTTTTCCATCACGCAAGTAGTCAATGATTTGTTGCGCCAATCCCATGTCAGACCCATTGCATTTATCTCGGCATGACCATTTTTCACTACCGAGTTCATCAATTGGACGACGTGCCATAATTGAACTCTTCCGCTTCAACCGATGAGCCTAAGTTGGCCAACGCATCTGTCTCGTTGTTCTTCTCCCTCGGTACATGTTGCATGATCCACTCTATAAATCGATGCAATATTACTTGAGTTTTTTCCAAGTATCTTTGCATTCGCTCATCCTTGACCTCGAAGACGCCATTGACTTGGTTCACGACCAGGAGAGAGTCACATTTTGCTTCGATCGCGTCGGCCCCCAAACTCCGAGCCAATTCTAAACCTGCAATCATAGCCTCATACTCGGCTTCATTGTTAGTCAATTTCATAGTTCTGACTGATTGTCTAATGACGTCACCGGCGGGGGCTTTAAGAATAATGCCCAACCCGGTACCTTTTAGGTTCGATGCCCCGTCGATATGTAGGGACCAGATACCCGAAGCCTCTTCCGAGGCTAACAAATGCTCTTTCTCTACCTCGGGAATCATGACGGGGGTAAAGTCTGCTATAAAATCGGCTAAGATTTGAGATTTAATAGCCGTTCTAGGATTATACTCGATATCATAACCGCTAATCTCTACGGCCCATTTGGTCAACCAACCCGATAGCTTCGATTTATGCATGAAATTTTTTAACGGGTAAGTAATTACTACACATATGGGATGACATTGAAAATAAGGTTTTAGCTTTCTCGAAGCACTTACTAATGCCAAAGCTAATTTTTCGAGGTGCGGATAACGGGTCTCTGCATCACCTAATGTCCTACTCACATAATATATTGGAAATTGCGTACCTGCTTCCTCTCGGACCAGAACACCGCTTACCGCCACCTAGGATACTGCTAAGTATAGAAATAGTTGTTCATCTGCCTTCAGTGTGTGTAGCAAGGGCGGGCTGGACAAGTACCGCTTCAATTCTTGCAAGGCCTTTTGGCATTCCAGTGTCCAAACAAAGTCATTCTTCTTTCTTAGCAGAGAGAAGAAATGGTGACTTTTATCTAATGACCTGAGCTTATGCGTTATTACTTCTCCGGGTTCAGCTTCATGTTGTATTTGCGAAGTACATCAAAGGTATACTTTCTTCGGCACCACGACGACATTAGCTAGCCATTCTGGGTATTTCACCTCCCTGATGGATCCTATTTTTAAAAGCTTTGTTACCTCATCTTTTACGAAGGCATGTTTTGACTCGGCCATTAGTCTTCTTTTCTGTTTCACCGGAGTGAACTTCCTATCGAGGCTGAGCTTATGCGTTATTACTTCCGGTGGCACACCTGTCATGTCTATATGGGATCACGCAAAACAATCGGCATTATCTTGAAGAAATTTAATTAACTTTTTCCTGAGCTCCGAGGTTAACCCCATGCCTAGGTATACCTTTCTCTCCGGTAGATGTACGAACAAAACAATCTGCTCCAACTCCTCCACGGTAGATTTGGTTGTATTCAAATCATCCGGTAATACCAACGATCTAGGCACACCGAAATCATCCTCTTCACTACCCAAGTATGTTTCCTCCTGCTCCTCATTTGAGCCCGCATTCGTTAATTGCTATTTGGAGTTCTTATCTTTGACTGGCTCGCTATCCCTTTGAAACGAAAGGAGCTTCTTCGACCGCGAACATTTCGCTTGCTACGGGTTGCTCGCCACAGATGGTTTTTATCCCTTCCGGGGTGGGAAACTTTAACAACTGGTGTAATGTCGATGGTACTGCCCTCATGCTATGAACCCATGGTCTGCCAAGTAAAGCATTATATTTCATATCCCCCTCGATGACGTATAACACTGTCTGTTGTATAGTCCCGTCGACGTTGGCCGACAAAGAAATTTCTCCCTTCGTAGTTTCACTTGCCATATTAAATCCACTGAACACCTGAGCTACCGAAATGATCTGGTCCAATAATTTCAGTTGCTTCACCACTATCCATCGGATAATGCTGGCCGAACTACCTGGGTCAATCAAAATACGTTTAACCTGAGATTTAAAAACAAGAATAGAAATTACCAATGCATCATTGTGCAGCTGAATGATGCCTTCTACATCCTCATCATTGAAGGAGATGGAACCCTCGGGCTAGGGATACATATCGGTTGGTTCGGTTCGGGTTTCAAAATTATCGGATTAACTTATTGGTTATCCGTTTGTAGACATGTTAAACCGTTAAAATATCGGTTAATGAGTTATCGGTTAATCGGTTGTTGTATGTTATCGGTTTAACCGTTAAGATTTCACACAACAAAAAAATAGCTCGACCACTTTGTACAAGCAAAATCATGCACAGGGAACTACTTCTTATACCAAGATCCAAGAATAATCTTAAGTTGCATTTACTACTACAAGAAATTTAATGATTTGTTATGCTCTATCATAATCAAAACATTGCTGCATCGTGTGGGCACTGAGCAGCAGCGACAAAGGCAAAGCCACCAATGGAGCATGCATAATTAACCAACAACTTAGCATGCATAGTTCATTCACTTGCATGCTTACCAGTGCACAAAACACTGATCACAGTGACAAGCAAAATCATACACAGGGAACTACTTCTTGTACCAAGATCTAAGAATAATCTTAAGTTGCATTTACTACTATAAGTAAATAGTCTAATAAACAGTCTAGATCCAAGATCACAGTGTACAAGCAAATCTGCTTTCCAGATCTCTTCAACTCTATGAATAAACTAGCTTATGACATTCTAAAAGGAAACAGGTAGTAAATTTCTCCTTCCATTTAATCTCATAAAAATGCAGCACGATAACACCAAAAGTCCAGCAATGCACAAGTATACAGTCTAATAAGGTTAGGCTGCCATCAACATTTGAAAACATATTAGCACCAGATAAAAGATAAGTTACCATTCCATATTAATAACTTCAAAACTGAAAGTAGCTAATGCAAGTGGTGTTGTAGTTAGCAATAATTTGTCTAACACCATCAGAATTTCAGAAAACGAAAAACAACAGTCAAACTGTCAAAGAACCTGAAAATTAAGTCCAAACATAGTCCTAACAGTTCTAGTCAAGTCAACAAAACAAAAACTACTCAATCCTTATAGTGTTATGCTCTTGCTCCAAGCGATCCAAACAACGCTTAACATGAGACCTTAAGAAGGAGGTTCCAATACGCTTTGAATGGTAACGAACAACACAGGCACAATCAATGCACTGTATGGTGCACCATCCATCACCATTTTCTTCAAGCTTTTCATAGTGATCCCAAACAGGTGATCGAGCTTTAGGACCACAAAGTCAATGCATGGTTAAACCTAATTAACACAAAAACAGAGAAAGTATCAATTGATGACTTAATGTCTACAACACTGGAAATATTAAGAAAAAAGTAACATATTCTCTTCCTAAAGAGAAAAGGAACTGCAAGCAATATCACAAAGTGAATATAGAAAGGAAGAGAAAATATTTGGAATCAGCAAATGTAATATCCAAGATAGGAGTTGAATAATTAACTTACCAAAGTTTCATGTCTTAACAATCTACACTTCTACCTGTCATCAACAGAAGGTTCTTTTCCAAGATTGGCCATATCTAAAGAGAATTATATTAACAAGTCAAGCAACAATAATATTAAATAAATTATTTATAATTTTACATCAATACAAGGTTCTTGTCTTACCTTTTTCAAGTTGCTCGAGAGAATCTAAATATTCCTCAATACTTATGGGCGTTGGTTCACTCCGAATCCAATCTTGAAGGAACACTAGAGCTTGTACCAATTTAGGAGTTAATGAACTCCTAAATGAATCAAGAACGCGCCCTCCAGTACTAAAAGCACATTCGGATGCCAGACTTGAAATAGGAATAGCTAACACATCTCGTGCCATCTCAAAAAGAATGGGGAATCTAGGTGAGTTAACTTCCCACCAAAGCAATATTTTAAAATCTTGTCTTCCAATTTCAATATCTTCTGCAAGATATTTTTCTAACTCTGACTTAGAATCTGCACCTCCACTTCCAGATGTATGTCTAAATAATTCCTCATAGAAGTCACCAAATTCTCCTATAGGTTCGAGCCTTGAATTAGAAGTTACCACTTCTATTGAAGAAATTTGACTACCTTTATCTTTTGAATCGTTCTTCACGTACTTATTAAACAATGAAGTCATGTACTTTAGCACATCTTTTTCTACACTTTGCCCTTTGTCCCCAAACATCTTTTTAAGTCCAAAACTAAGAGAATTAAATTTGTAGCGAGGATCCAAAACACATGATATAAAAATCATCTTATTCATTTTTTCTGGAGCACCCCAATATTTATCAAATTTCAGCTTCATCTTCTTTGCCATTTCACCCAAAACAATATCTTCATGTGATGTCAATTTTGTCAAGTAAACAGCAACTTGGCAAATTTCAAGAAAATGAAAATTTGATGTAACATAAAGTGATCCAGAAACCTTCTCAGTAAGCTTGAAAAACATTTCAAGAATTTTGCAATTCTTTTTACACTCTTCCAATCACTATTCAAAAGTGTACCTGCAGGACTTCCATCGATAGTATCAACAAACTCAAGATGATGTGACAAGCCAATATCACGATCGGCATAATCTGAAATTGCACCCTCATATTCAATAGCCCTATTCAACATCAAGTAGGTGGAATTCCACCTTATGCGAACATCTAAGCATAAAGATTTCTTAACAAGATTTACATCTTCACAACATTCATGAAACTTCCCCCACCTAGCAGAAGACTGCCTAATGTATCTCACTATTTGCCTAACTCTTTCAATAGACTCAATTGATTCTTTTATACCATCTTGAACAACAAGATTTATAATATGAGCCATACACCTCACGTGAAGGTGAGTACCGGTCATAAGATTGGGTCCCCATTTAGTTAATTTCTTAGACAACTCTTTCACTGTCATATCATTTGAACTGGCATTGTCAACTGTAACAGTGAATATCTTTTGTAACCCCACCTCCTGCAAACACTTACTAATAGCATTTGTCGTGTCTTCACCTCTATGACTAGAAATTGGACAAAAAATGATAATCCTTTTATGCGATTTCCACTTATTATCAATCCAGTGAGCGGTAATATCCATACAATTAATTCTTTGCAAGGAAGTCCAAGTATCAGTAGTAAGACACACTCTCTGTTGTGTTTCCTTAAACTCAATCATCAATTTTTGTTTCTCTTAATCAAAAAAATTAAAACAATCATGAGTGACAATAGTACGGGAAGGAATCTGGAAAAAAGGTTGTGCCACTTTCATAAAATTTTTGAAACCTTATTTTTCGACAAATCTGAAAGGAAGTTCATCGATAATTACCATACGACACAAAGCCTTTCTACAGGTTTCTTGATCAAATTTCCATGCTGCAACAACTACATTACCTTTGTCACCCCCCTTAACAGGTTTAAACACTAATTGTGCTTGATTAATATCAACATTACGAGGAATCTTTTTACATTTGGGTATATGACCAAGCATTCCCCCTGTACCATGGTCTTTTGTGTCAGCAAAATATTCTTTTTTACAGAATTTATAGACACCCTTCTCATTTCCATCAGGATCAATAACTGGATCAAAATAAGTCCATGCAACAGACCTTTTTCTCCTTTCTTTCCTTTTTTTTGGACTGAACTGTTTGAGTTTGACTTGCTTTTGAGTTAGAAGCTCCACTTTCACCAATTACTTTATCAATTATCATATTTTCAACCATGTGTTTGTATCACTGTGAATTATGAATTTTCAAAAAAACAAATAATCAAACAATTGACAGTGAGCAAATAAAACATAAAAAATCCAAATAGCACAAAACAAACCAAACGTTCGTTATCTCGAATGAAATCCAAAGGAAAAGAAGAGGAGAATCAGAAACTTACCGGAAAATGATTGAATTGCCGAAACTAAGAATGACGATTATATAGAGCAGAATATAGAGCTGCACGAGATACAAAATAATCGTTAGTTTTTTTGCGATAAAATAGAAGGAAAGGCTTAAATACTTTTACTGCACATTCTTGAAAAGGTAGAAATTTCTGCATATATCTAAAAGAAGACATATATAGAAGCATTCTTACGAGAAAAATAAAACAAACTACCAAAAGAATAAGATGAAATGGAGCTTAAGTGTTCAGATTCCATTTGGATTTTGTGTAACTTGAGTTCAGTTCATCTTACATTGTAAAGAAGGAACACAAAAATTAAGTAGAGAACCATTTTTGCAAGTAACGCTTCAACCAAAAACAGAAATTGCACAAATTATTACCAGGTTTGCAACTTTAACAGCAAAAAAAACAAATCCATAACCAAAAACTCAATTTGCAAGCAATGCAATAAGAAATTCGCACTATTTCTCAACCCAACAAAGAAAAGACATCAAATTTACAATTATAAGGAAGTGATTTCCCTAATTTCCCAACCCCAACAAAAACCCCATAACAGAAGAGTGAGAATTGAAAACGTACCTGTTCGTGAAAGAGGCCGAAATCGAATGTAAAATAGGTTGTCAAAGAAGAGGCAAGAAAAAAAGGGTCTTGAGAATCATCGTGAATGGGTAAGAGAGGCTTAAAGAGAGGCAGAGAGGCTGTTTTATGAAATGAAATGAAGTAACCCTAATTGTAGTATAAGTGACTTAATATATATGAAAGGGTAGAAGTGTAATTAATTAAATTATTATCGGGTTATCGGGTAACCCGTTAACAAAAATGATCAACCTGTGACCCGACCTAATAAGCCAATAACCCAAAACACCACCCGGTACCCGAACCGGTAATCCATTAACCCGAACCATTAACCCAATAACCCAATAATCGGTTTGGGTTATTGGTTTGACCGTTAACATGCACAGCCCTACCTGGGGCGTGTAATCCCGGGTCCATTTTTCTCGTACAATCGATACCTTTGTTCTTTTCATCACCGGTCTTCGTGGTGTATCCGTTCCTCCGATTATCATATTGATTACATGCTGAGGCTCTTTGAGCTCGGCCTTTTTGTGATTTTTCCTTCCTTTATAGTGGCTTTTGGCTCGCTCAATTAGGAATTCTCGAAAGTGACCATTTTTCAGCAATCGAGCCACTTCTTCCCTTAGTTGGCGACAGTCCTCGGTCCTATGACCATGAGTCTCATGATACTCACACATCACGTTCGGATCTCTTTGGGCTGGGTCGGATCTTAATGGTCTTGGCCACCTGGCTTCTGTGATACGGCCGATGGCTGAGACAAGGTCTGATGTGTTGATGTTGAAGTTGTACTCTGATAACCTCGATATATCTCCATTGTTGACCGAACTACTGACATCACTTCTAAATAAAAACCCTCAGTTGTTTGACCCATGATCAGCTCATTTATCGCCTTTACTCTAGAGATGGTTGGGGTCGTTTCTTGTTTTATCCGACCTAAATCTAGATTTCTCTGGTTGAGAATATGGTCGATATCTTTCCCTCGATGGCCGTGTCTCTGGTTCATAATTTCTCCTCGACCTTTCAGAGTTCCTGCTTCCATTTACTGGACCCGGGGGGAGTTCAAGTTGATCATCCTCTACCCGAATCTTGGACTCGTACTTGTTATGGACATCTGCCCAAGTTACTGCCTCGTATTCCAATAAGTTCTCCTTTAATTTGAATGAGGCAGTTGAGCTTCAGGGATTGAGCCCCTTAGTGAAAGCTTGTGCCGCCCATTCTTCTGGGACTGGGGGAAGTTCCATCCGTTCCCTTTGGAACCGATTCACAAATTCCCGTAGCAGCTCATTATCTCTTTGGGCGATCCTAAAAATATCCTCATTTCTGGATTGTACCTTCTTGTCCCCGGCATGGGATTTGATAAACGCATCTACGAGCATCTCTAAGGAAGTGATGCAATGCTAGGGCAGATGGTCGTACCAAGTCAATACCCCTTTGGACAATGTTTCACAAAACTTTTTCAGCAATACCTACTCTATTTCATCCTCCTCGACATCATTACCTTTTATGGCACAAGTATACGAGGTCACGTGCTCCTGCGGGTCTGTTGTCCCATCGTACTTTAGAATATCCGGCATCTTGAACCTTTTCGGGATCAACTTTGGGGCCGCACTCGAAGGGAAAGGCCTTTGAATGTATCTCTTTGAATCCGGTCCTTTTAAGATCGGGGGTGCTCCCGGGATCTGATCCACCCGAGAGTTATATGTCTCCACTTTTTTCTCCGTTGAATCAACCCGTTTTGCCAAATTTCGAGCATCTTCAAAACCTAGGTAGACGAACCGGCTCCGGACTCGTTGCTCTCGACTATCCGTGCTTCCTCTCACCTTGGTTCAGTAACCCCTTTTGGCTTTACCGAAGCTACTTTGTCGTCTTTGCTCTGAAGCTAAGCTACAACAATCCCTTGTTCGGTTATGGCAGTTCTTTGTTCCTGTAACATTTCAAATATTAAACGTAAGTTAATCTCATCTGGTTTATCCGGTGTTTTCCGGCCTTGGGCCCGAGACAAAGTAATTGAGTTATGGGTATTCAAAGGATCTGTGGCTAGAAGGGCGGCATTCTCCTGATTGACGGTATTCTGCCGGTTGCGGCCTTCTCTTGGGTCGGCTGGTCCACAGGCGGGTTCCGTAACCCACTGTTGTTTTTGTTTTCAGCAACTATCTCGTCGTTGTTCACATGCCCGGAATGACCGCTGCTTGCCATTTTGCACGTTTTCTGTGCAAATCTGCAAATTCTCAAACAGCAAGTAAGAAAAGAAGTAGCAAAAGACTAAACCACCACTATTATCCTATGTCCCACGGTGGGCGCCAAACTGTTTACCCCCGGATTGTGGGTAACAATTAAATTTATAAATGGTGAATAGGATTTGTGAGTGGACTTATTCTTTTGAGATTTGAGATTCTATCATGTGTGTGTGTGTATATATATATATATATATATTAGTAAGTAATAGCAAATATTATTGAGCAATAACAATAAAAACTAGAGAGGGAGAGTTATCAAATGTTGTGAGTTGGTCCGGTTTGGAGTGAGCTTCCTTTAACCGAGCCAAAGTACTTGAAGAAATAATTATGATCCTTTGCTGATTACAATTATTTGAATAGTGAAAAGCTAACCTAAAAAAGGAAGAGGTAGCCCTCTATTTATAGGTAATCATAAATGGGCCTCAGTACAATGTAAAAAAGCCTTTCTAAAAGAAAACCCTAAAATAGATAAGGCTGATCCGTACGGTCTGACACCCGTACCGTTGTCAGCACAGATGGGGGAACGGTTAGGTGACGTGTGGCCGCTCCATAACTGATTATCCGGACCTACATCGGCTATGCTCATTTAGGTTCGGGTCTACCGTGTCCGGTAAAATACCTTCGACTTTGAAGCAGGGTTGAACGCGTTCATGCCCATTCGGACCTACTTTTTACTTCGGTCCCATCGGACACAAGTTGACCCCGTGTTTTACCGTATACAGAACTGTCTTCAACCTCATTCTGATACCACTTGTTGATATCGAAAATAACGAAATGACATGTGAAGCTAACAAAACAAACCTTAAACGACTATAAATCAAACAACAAATAGAAATATGCTAAAAAATTCATATCTTTAATATGGTGTGGTCGATTGCGCTACATATGAAAAAAGGTAATATAAAAGAAAGTGTAAAGACTAATATTGTTGTATGAAGGAAAGACAGGGGCGGATCCACACCATTGGGTGTGGGTTTGCTGGAACCCACAACTTTTATCCGAACCTTGTATTTATAACGTGAAACCCTTCAAATATATAAGAAATTTGAGCTGAGAACCCAGTGACAACAGACACTGCTAGTTGGGAACCCACAAGCTTCAAATCCTGGGTCCGCCTTTGAGGAAAGATGCTTGAAATAATGAAAGGGAACTATCAACTATAGATTCTATCCACAGATTCATGGAAATTAGTTTCAAAACTTGCAATCACCTTAAGTTTTAAAAAAATAAAGCATATGCACCTGCTAGATGAGAGCTAGAAAAAGCAAACGATTACTACGATATTATTAACTTCGTTACTTCTTCTTTCTCTTGATCACTTCGTACTCCCTCAACCTAAATTGACATAAAGACTGGATGGCTTCAGAAGGAAGGTGTCACACCCCAACCTTGGTAAGGCGTGACTGACACCCGGCACCCTACGGGAATCGAGCGAACCAACTTATAACTCGCATCCTCCATGTCTCACATGGTAAAAATAAGACTAAGGGCTAAATACAAAGATAATATCATGCATAAATATATATACAATGGGTCACGTTGCCAACATAACTACCGACACAGCCATACCAAACTATACACAGGAACTGTCTGCAAAGCCTCTATAAACATGACTGAAGTATACAAGTCGGGACAGGGCCCCCGACGTACCCTTAACACAATTCATATACATATATAGACTCAGACTTGGCCATGCTCCAGAAAGAAGTGGAGCTCACCAATCGTAACTGGTACCTGAAGGCAGCCTATGGTGAAAGATACTCGTCTCGTCTATTTACACCTGCGGCATGAACGCAGCGTCCACAAGAAAGGACATCAGTACGAATAATGTACTGAGTATGTAAGGCATGAATAGTAACATAATACACGAATGAAGATAGCATAAGATAAAGCGAGTAGTCTATATTTCATAGACTTCTTAAGACTTCATCATGTAAATTTAACCTTTCTCTAAAGGGAACGTTGCATATATATATATATATATATATATATATATATATATATACATACACGATACCATACTATACTATACTGCACTATACTATACCATACTATATTATACTATACTACACCATACTACATCGTAATATGCCGTGCTTGCCCATGTAGGTTCGGTTCGATATCACCGTACTTGACCATGTAGGTTCGGTTCGATATCACCGTACTCGACCATGTATGTTCGGTTCGATATCACTGTACTCGACCATGTATGTTCGGTTCGATATCCCCGTACTCGACCATGTAGGTTCGGTTCGATATCCCCGTACTCGACCATGTAGGTTCGGTTCCACACGTAGCTATATACATATCAGTGCATAAGTAAAAGCAACATTTTCATCATTATTATCCTTATTGAATACATCTATCTTTAGCATCGTAAGATTTTGGGAATCATGAACTTCTAGCATTTTTTTGGGAATAAGGATGTTATGGAAAACATGAATATGTTCATAAGAAAGGAATCATGCCTTTAGAAAGAAAGGGACTAGCCTTAACACACCTGAATCTCCTCATCTCCCCAATACTTTCAAAAGCATTCCACAATACAATTCAGTCTACATTAATACAATAAGGTCCATGATTAACACCGTAAAGAGACTTAGTCGAATCTCTACGTTAGTAACTTGTCCATATAAATTTGGGCAGCATCTCCCCTATAATATTGACTTCCTCCAACTCCACATATCAACAACAACAACCAGAGAAACACAACAAATAAAACATCAACAACAAGGAACAATATGTCAACAACAAGTCATCAATATCTCACGACGAGCGGTAAGCTCGGATTGGATCCCCTTTAACACCCTTCAACCCCATTGTCATTCATCCTTGAACATAGTAGTATATCCAGTATACTAATCAATACTTTTTAAAGGATTTCCAACCTTCAACTCAATTTCAAAGTTACCCAAAAAAATCCAACACAAGATAATATCACTGCGGACAACTTCCAAGTGCTTTATAGCCATTTCCTTTTCTAGTTAGCAATTTCCTCAAGAAGCTTGACATGTAAACCAATATAATCATACTAACAGTACCATATCCAATTTATTTAAAATAATTCCCAGCCACTTGAAGTTCATAAGAGCAGCTTTCAAAACAGTCCACACGCCTAACATTTCAATCTTCACTTTCAATCTCAAATTTCATATGTTTCTTTCACCAATTCACTTGATAAACATATATATACAAATAACAACAGAGACCATATCACAATCATGTTGTATTCCATAATTTCCAGCCATCCCAAATCATATTTATCACCTTAAAACAATCCAACGAAACAGTAGTCGTATCTTAGGCTATTTCAATGCCATCTTGTAGTATTTTGCGATAAACAATCTCACCAACATGGAATTAAGCTTAAGCACAACCAAAGGGATATTAAACTTACCTTAAACGGTAAATACCATTTGAAATCCACCGCTGATTCAACTTCCAATCACCCTTAAACACAACACAACGCTATAGAGCTGTTCTTCGTTACCGAGGTTAACTTTTGAGGTTAAATTTGGATATAATCACTTGAATTTGATCTTAGACCTTCATGAACTTGGTAGAGAGGGTTTTGGGGAAGTTTAGAGAGGGTTTAGAGGGTGAGAGAGGTGTAAAGTGATTGAAGAAAAAACAGATTTTTCATTTTAAATTTTCTGATTTTCACTGTTTACCGTCACGGTTCATTCCGCCTTACTGTTCACCCGCGTGCAGTGTTCATCCGCGGAATTATAGGGACTCAATTTTTATACACCGATCTCTTTATTTGCATACTTGGATATGACCAAAATTTCATAGAGTCTGTATAACTTGTTCAACATCCCAAACTTGACAAAACTTATTTTTTTTGCTCCGATTCGTTTAACCTCCAACCTTCACAGCACTTGCTTATCACTTGTTAAACATAACATAAACACTTATAACTCCAAACATAATCCTGTCCTTTGAGCTTATGTGACTAACTTACGACGCAACTTAACGTACGAACATACGGGATGTTACAGAAAGAACCAACATGAAAAGGTTTATGAAGAAAAGTTTCTCGTGTATTGTATGTGCCTTAAAACACTACTTTGAAATCTTGGACATATGTTCGAGATTTCATACATATGGTAGTGCTTGAAACAAATATGTCAATTTCCTAACATGTAAGATCAATTTCAATAGTCCACTCGGGCAAGATCATATTTGAATTATAGCTAAAGAAATCCAAATAAATTAGAAACGAAAAGAAGATGAAGATCAGAAGTACGAAAATAGAAAAAGGAACATGTCCATTCTTCATATATTACATTGCAAATATCATAGACCATTTGGGACAGAAAGCAAAGGTTCACTGGGCTCCTTACAAGAGTTCCCTCCAAATAAACCCATTGTTATAAGCAGAGTAATAATGCTACTCAAGGACAATTAAAAAGAGACTACCAAAGTGACAGAGCAGATAGATACATCTGATGCCACTTTCTGAAGGGAATGCAGAAAGAAAATAAGAGGAAAAAAGCAGAAAGAAAATAAGAGGAAAAAAGCAACCTTTGCGCGGTATTAAGCTTTTTTTTTTTGGGTTGAATCTCTTATAAGCCTATGTATTTCTACTATCTACTGACTGACTGTTAGTGACAACAGTCACATATTTTTTTACATCTGTACATCAAGAATTAATCAATATTAAACACTCAGAATAGCAGAAGGCATAGGATGATGCAGCAGAAAAGAAAGATGGATAATCTGTTAAGAGACTTTTCCACCTGCCTCATTCTTGAACTGCCACTTCCTGGAACGGCGTACGTGCTTGGATGAGGATAAGGAAATAAACTCGTGTCTGAGTTCCCGAACATCCTTGCCAAAAACATTTCTCCAAATACACCAACTGTCGGGCTGGATAAACTGATCCCTGGAGTACCCCCGAAGCTGGATGGAGCCAAAGCAGCATAGGTACCAAAGGCAGAGGGGAAAGATCGCCTGTGATGAAGTTGCTGACTCACGTGAGAAGTTGGAGACGATGAATTAACCAGAGTTGTTATCCCAATGGCTTGAGGCCTGCGCGGTACTACAACATCCAGTTGAGACTTCTTGGATTCAGATTCTGTTGATGATGTTCCACGGCCATAGAGAGGTACCAGCGATGAGTTTGAGATGTGAGCCTTACAGACTGGACATTTACAGTTCTCTTCTGATCCCGGAGTAGAGCTCTCAACCTGGAGCCACTTGTAAATGCAAGGCCAGCAGTAGAGGTGACCGCAGAGGGTGACTACAGGCTCATGTGCTGAGTCGAGACATATATTACAATCATAACCTCCTGTTATACTGTCAGAACTTGATGTTGGAACTGGAACTGCACTTTTCTTCTTAAGGGAAACATCTTCTTCAGATACAAAACTGAATATATCTTCACCAACAAAATTGTGTTCCAAAGCCATGAGATCTGTTAAAGGACATTAGCAAATAAATCAGTCACCTCATAAAGTTTATTCAGACACTACGAAAAAATCCTAAATGGCTGTCGATAGAAACTTAACCTGGAAATCTACAAGGACAGGATCTATGATAATAGTTCAATGAATGTAAAGACATCTTTTTTCACGAAAATAATTAACACCATTCTACCAACCATAACCAGAAACAATTGAAATAAATGAGATTTTCCAATAAAAGCATGTGGACCCAATTTATTTACAATGTCAAAAGACAAAAAATTTAAGAGTTTTTAATCTGAAGCTCCAATTGAAGATTCAGCCTGAAATTCAAGGAGCAAATTGCCAATTTGCAATTCCAAAGAGGGTACAAACATGATCACAAAACTTGGTCTCAGATAATTAACAAAGAGAACAAACTAATATTATGTACAGTACACATACGCGAAAATAAAGATCTCAAAAACATTAAGGTAAAAACAAGCAGAAAGATGAAGAATCAAGAACGCACCAATAGATGAAAACGTAAGGAAGATGTTGAATTGTGAATTGTAAAAATGAAAGGGTAATAAGAGGTAATGAGAAAAAGATGGTTGTGAATGAAATTGAATGGAGGAGGATAACGGGTTGGTTTCGATATTTAAGGGGGTTGTTTTTGTATTTTATAGCAACTTCAGTTCTCTATTTTCAATTCTTTATTTATTTGGGCTACGGAGAATAACCACTCGTTTAATTCTCAACCGCGTAATTTGAGAAAAGATAGGGAAGGTGCGTGTGACCATTTTTTTTCTTTTTTTTTTTTTGTCTAGATAACTTTTTTTTTTTTTAATTCGATGTTAAGTACTCCCAATTTGTTTGAAGGTTGATCAATTTAGGAGTCAAATAATTTTTAATTTAACTTAATTTTAAACATAGATTCTTCGAGTATTTTATAATAAAATTTATATAATTGAAAACTACATAAAAATTAAAAGTGTGCATAATCAATAATTCAAAATATATAAAAATAGTTGGAGAAAATCGTAGTAAAAAAAAGAGCTATTTGACTCCCAAACTGGTCAGCCTTCAAACAAATTGGGACGGAGGAAATATCTATTTTGGGGTCGGATAAATTCAAGTTCTGGTCAAAAAGTTTCAATTTGAGAGTTAAATCCTTCTCATTAGAGGCGACTTCATATCTAGACTCAACAAATTCAAATTTCTCATTAAAGATGAAAAAATAGTTATTACATCACCATAACCTTTGATGGTTATCCTTTTCTACTAGTGCTTAGATCAATTTTTTCCTCTATTCACATTTTACTTTTGATATCATATATTTATTAATACGATTGATTTAGATTAGTGTCATCATAAGAATCATTAAAGAGAAAACCCTTCCTACTAGATGCTTGCCTATTCCTCATGCTCAAACTTGAAATTTCTGGATAAAATGAAGTAATCTTGTTCATTTCGCTGCATGATTACTAATCGCATTTGATGCGTACTTGTTCATGTGATTAATTATTTTATATTATATTTTAATTATCATTTAATTATAATTAATTAAGATAGAATTTGAGTCTGAGTAAGATTCTTTTCTTTACTTCTTGTGAGTTCTATGAACTAATTTATCAACAACAACAAAAACAACATACCCAATATAATCCCACAAAGTGGGGTGTAGAGAGGGTAGAGTCCCGACCTTATTCCTATCTTGAGAGGGAGAACCCATAGACCTCTGCTCAAAAAACAAAAAAAAAATGCTTCGAATGACATTATGTTGGAGGAAAAGGAACAAAGTAATCCGTTATGATATGTTTGTCTCTAAGAACTTTTGAAAGGCATGCTTCTGCAGTAAGCAGGGTGGATACAGCATTCATCTTTCTTCAATTCAACTACCAAACAAAAAAATAAAAAAAAAATAAAAAAGGAAATAGTGTTGGTGTAATTTCGACATCACTATACTATTAAAAGATAATCACAGTTATCCAAAATTGAGGTGTGATTGGCACGTAGTCACCTAAGTTTCCGCCTGATTATAATGCTTAATTAGTTTGATTAGTTATACATCTTTGAAAGGACGGATGATAACTCTTTAAAATTAAATTAGTGCCTACTTAAAATTGATGAGTAGTACTTACTTATTAGTAAGTTCTTATGACAATGCCTACAAATAATATATGTTTATTAAATATTTCATTTGAGATATATAATTAATCTTAGTCGAAAGTAATTTCTGCTTCCAAATAGGGTGTCAAAAAAGTGCATTTGTATAAAATATGGTAAATTTGGCATGTTTGGACAGAAACATAAATAAAAGGAAAAAGGGAAGTTGTTAAAGCATCTACAAGTGAAGAATGATCAACTAGTTCAAGGCAAGAGCAAGAAGATATTTCGAAAAGAGAGAAGCATGAAAAGCAACATATTCTAGGAAATACAATGTTTTATAACAGCTTGAGCAAACCAATGTGAGACAGAAAAATTCTTTTCTTTTTTTATTAACAATTTGATATTCAAAATTTAGTGATCCGATCAATTTAGGTTTATGGTCAGTAGCAGGGCGATTTTAGGCCCTATTTTTGAGCAAGTGAACACATGGTATCGCCGTAAAATTAGGTATTTTATGTATATATTTTATAAAATTGGTATAATACTACCTACTGGAACAGATACTACAAAAAACTAAATGGTGCACTTAGTTGAAAGTTGAGTTATTTACCTAGGGGACTAGGGATCAATTCCGGCTTAATACATTTTTTTTCTTCTTTTTTTTAGTGGTGAACTCATGCTCTAGAAATCTAGATTCGCCTCTGGTCAGTAGGAGTTGAGGGGGAAGCACTCTACCAACATTTTTTCTATTTTTAGAGCTCGAATCTGAGACCTCTTATTAGAGGTGAAGAAATCTTATTTATTAACTTGATTAATTTAAATTCGCATTGTGTAAAATTGACAAAGGGAAAACGCTATTTACCAACAATTTCTCCATTTTCAGAAGTCAAATATGAGACTTCTGATTAAGAATGAAGAAATCTCATCTATTCCATTATTAGTGATGACAAAAAAAATTCTTCAAATGTGTAGTAAAATAATTTTGAAGTTGACTTAAAGATATAATTCATTCACTCACAATGAAAAGTTGATTTATGTATCTTTAATAACTAAACATTGTATAAGACTTACATAGAGCCTCTAAATATTCTATAAGACTTACATAGAGCCTCTTTGGATTGACTTATTTTAGGTTATTTTAAGCATTTTTGTAATGTTTAATAAAATAAAAATGTGTTCTTAAACATTTATTTTAAGTCAAAATAAGCCAAAAATCATAAACTAATAGCCTGTTTGGCCAAGCTTCTAAAAATAATTTATTTTAAAAAGTACTTTTTTCAAAAGTACTTTTCAAAAAAGTACTTTTGGCTAATAGCAGTTTGTGTTTGACCAATTAATTTAAAAAGTACTTTTGAGCAGCAATTAGTGTTTGACCAAGCTTTTAAAAAGTGTTTCTATGTGTATTTTTCTCAAAAGTACTTTTCAAAAAAGTGTTTTTGGGCAAAAGCTATTTTTTTTAGCTTCTGAAAAACTGCTTCTGCTACTCCCCCAAAACACTTATTTTCTCCCAAAAGCTTGGCCAAACACCTCACTTTTTTTAAAATAAGCACTTATTGAAAAAATAAATACTTTGGGGGGAAAATAAGTTTGGCCAAACAGGCTATAAAATAAACAAGCCAATAGTCACAATAACTACAAAACTCAAATAAACAAGCCAATAGTCACAATAACTACAAAACTCCTCTGTTCTTTCTTGAGAATATAAGATAAGATTATTGTGCGAAAGTCAATAGTCACATTAACTACAAAACTCCTCTGTTCTTTCTTGAGAATAAGATCATTGTGCAAAGTCAAAGTTGGTCTATCTAATTTTCTTTTCCAATCCATGGATTTTCACTTACGTGGTCCATAGATCCAATCGCTGCAAATTTGTAGGTCGTTTAATTAGTGGATTAGTCATTCAGAAACTAAAGTAACTTTACGGCTAAGAGTAAATTCAAATTATAACTCCTTTAACCTATTGAGACTAGCAAATAACGTTTTTGTTACCTTTTGAATGGTACAAAAAGCCGTGGGCAACGTCTTCTAGTAGTTTCAAATTTTTTAACCATCTTATACTTATGTTCATTAAACTTTAAAATTACTCCTTCGTTCTTTTTATGTTTTAGTGTAACTGAACACGAAATCTTGCGGCCCCAAATTATATATGTGTCTAACATAGCGAAAATATCATTTGAATTTTCTGGTGTTAAATTTTTCATGTATTCTGCTAAGACAGTAGGTAAAATGACAATTTAAGATTAAGAACTCACCAAATAAATAATAAAATAAATGACTTATATCTTTTGAACCTAATCTTATTCAATACCATAAGAAGAAAAAAAAGTAAGCTGTTGGAGATGCTTGAAAATTCACTTCTGTGTTGCAATTAGATTACATCTAGAAGCGGATGAAAATTCACTTCTGTGTTGCAATTAGATTACATCTAGAAGCGGATATATAGACTATGGAAAGAAGTAAGAATTTCTGGTTAAAAAGTTGGCCTTTACTTGCACCGGATATTTACACCAATTCAATAAATACATAGCACATGTCTCGACAAACATGGTTATCACTAAATCATAGCTAACTATAATACACATTCACACCTTAATTTATCAATTAATTATTCGTGTAAATCGTTTTGCGTGCATTTTAATGAACGATTAACTAAAAACACATGCAACAGCCTTCCGATTTTCAGTAGGCATCAAAGAGAGGCCAGGTCTTTGTGCAAATTGTCAAATACACGTGGGCTTTGGGTAGAACTTATCCATCCGACTCTATCAATAATATGTTCCACCAGAATCTTACAGCCTGTGTAGGTCCATTATACACAGACATAAGTGGTGCACTTTTTCCCTTTTTCTTGCAGATCGTCTAACATATTGTCAATGCTATGACAGCTGAGAATTTAGCATCCACGTCTCTGAAGTTATCCACAATAAATCAATGTTTCATCCATGTACCATCTAATAATTTCGGTTAAAAAAAAAGAGGATATTTCTAATTCAAAAATTAACGATAAGGATAGTTGGAGTTCAATAGTTGGAAGGAGTGATATTTTTTATCCAAAATTTAACGTTAAGAACAATTGGGGTCCGATAAGTAGAAGAAAGGCAAATCTAAACTATTTTCAATACGTTAAGAGCAAATTTTATTCTATACCTTATTTTGAGCACAACCTATAAGCCTGTGCGTCTATATTTTTGTTTTTTATTTGGTCTAATCCTAGGCCTTTTATTCTAACATTGTCTTGTAGTGTACACTATTAGATTCAAATGAATAAAATGGAATAACATGAATAGTGAAGATTCATATTCAAGGAGGATTGTTGATGTCATCGCAGACCTCTTTAACCTTTCCAATGTAATGTGCTACGACCTTTGAATGACCCCAAAATTTGTGTCAATAGCCATTAGCTTTAGCTTTTTCATCCTGCTATGAATTGATTGTTCTTATACGGTCTACCGAAATCAGCCTCTCTATCCAAGGTAGGGGTAAGGTTTGCATACATTCTATCATCTCCAAAACATTTTGTGAGATTTCACTGGGTATGTTGTTGGTGTTGGTGTAGCCATTAGCTATAAACTACATATTTTTGAAGGTTTTTGTTGTACTAGACCTGAGCCCAAGACCCTACAGCATTAAGCGAGGCTCTGATATCTGATACGTGGACAGCTAAAACCACAGATTACCAACTTGTGAAGGCACCAGCAAGACTGCATTATTTGAGTTACACTGAGGGCAGAGTAAAAATGTCTGTTTGCTGTAATTGACGTTGGTATCAGATGTATATTATCCAAATGAAGTTTCCTACTATGCAAGTTTTTGATTCCCTAGAGATTTGACAGTCAATTATGGTAATTTAATCTTGTTTCTGTAAACAGAATATATCCTGATTTACACTGATCTGCTTTCTCCTGTAATAATGAACTTTAATTAAGGAAACAAAAGTAGTAAAAAATCAAACTAGCATCTTGGCAATGGCACAATCTAACTTAAATCCTTGTTTGTGCAACACCACATTATTCTCTCCATATAGATGGTGATGACATTACAGGAACATAAAACAGGCAAGTTAATACATCAAGGAACACATTTGCTGCCATGAACTGCAGCTCTGGTAAACACATTCGCCCTCAGCAGTCGGCAAGGTATAAAACAGCCCAGAAAACCTCAGTACTGAGAACTGAAAAACATAGAATTTGCACTTTGCCTTGATTGTTTTGATGCTACTGGAACCGAACAAGAGAAGAAATATACAAGTTTCACTCGAAAATGCTTTCTTAAAGCATTTATAGACGCGACTGAATTTCTAAGCATGAGAAATATTCAACTACCAACAATCAACATAACACTGAAGTAAGGGGAAACATAATGCAACCCAACTATACAGGAGCATTTCAGGTTTACATAATTAATTGCCGCACGAGAGGCTAAAAGGGAATATATCAGTAAATTCCCATTAAATATATCTATATACGCACCATTTTACAAGAATTTTTCTATGCAGGTGGTTAGCGTTGATTTAGGAACTGCACCAATGACTGCATCTTTCTTCTCTCCATTCTTGAATATCATCACAGTTGGGATGCTTCGGATTCCAAATTCGGTTGCTGTCGATGGACTTTCATCTGTGTTCAGCTTGTAGAATTTAAGCTTGCCAGCATATTCCTTTGCTAGTTCATCAACGACGGGATGGATCATTCGGCACGGACCACACCACGGAGCCCAAAATTCAACCAGAACAGGTACATCAGACTCAACTACAAGTGACTTCCATGTTTTATCATTAACAGCACCAACTGCAATTACCGAGAACTGTTTAAACCAGCAAAAGATACTGACAATGATGGGAATTCTACAAAAGCAATGCTTTCTAGACGAGAGATATTTTGTATCAGGCTAGTAACACAGAAACAGAAAACAGAGAAACACTTCATAATCTACCAGACAAGGAAGCTCATGTATCATATCTTTTTAGAACATACCCAGTTGTAATCCCACAAGCGGGGTCTGGGGAGGGTGGTGTATACGCAGCCTTACCCCTACCTTGGGAAGGTAGAGAGGTTGTTTCCGATAGATTGTCGACTCAAGTAAAGCATGTCATATCTTTTCACTATATTAAGTCCACTAAAGAGCAAATTTGACAACATAGAATCCCATTTTCCAAACTAAGCATGATTAATATAATTGGTGCAACATCAATTATGAAGCTTAAAACACGGTGAAAAATGAAGCTTCTGCAAGGCGAAAGGAAGTACTGACATACCAAACTATGTCTATTCCCTAAGATCTGAAGTAGCTTCACGACTAACTCATCAGTATCTAACAGGTGTAGTTCAAGTTGGTAGCACTAAATTTAGTAAAGAGTGCCTCATCACGAGCAACCAATATTCAATGAATTCCTAGCAGCTTTTTTTTTTTTTTTTTGATAAAGCAAGATTTAACAATGAATTCTTAGCAGCTAAGTGAAACTGTGAAAGTAGCAAAGCTTTCTGGGAATTATACCATGGAGGCCCTATGATATCTTTTACCACTTAATTGGGCTCATTGTCTTGACATACTAGTTCCCTTTTATAAAGTTATTAAGGACCACATACTAACATAGTGTTTTTTTTTTTTTTATAAACAGAAAATCCGAGAGCTAGGGGCGCACGGTTTGGAACTTAAAGGATAATAGGCCTGCCCTTTTAGCCTTCTCCACTTAAATACCAGGCTTTCGGCTGCGGAAGGGTTCGAACCCATGACGTGTGCCTAACATAGTATTTACGAGTTAGGGGTTATGGAAGACCGAGGGCAAGAGCTTAGCGCAGGGACCATTGCAGGGTGTCTTGGAGATATATCTGGTGGTTGTGAAAGGTGAAGGAGCACATGAAAGATGCTCCCAATTTTTTTGCATGAAGGATCTTTCAAACTTTTTTCTATGTTTTGCGTTCTCTTGTGTCCTCTCTTTTCTTTATGCAGAGCATCACAGCATTATTCTTGCCTCTAAGACTCCTATAGGACATCTAACACGAATAATTGACATTTTACTGGTGGTTTTCCTGGACAAGTTCCAGTTTTATTAAGAAAAATTAAATCAGTACATCTGAGAACTAATCCATAGTTTATTAGCTATGTCTCTGTGTAGAAATAAAATAGAAAACATACTCTGCTCTCAAATTTGCCAATGATCTCCACTA
This sequence comes from Lycium barbarum, assembly GCF_019175385.1. NCBI lineage: Eukaryota > Viridiplantae > Streptophyta > Magnoliopsida > Solanales > Solanaceae > Lycium > Lycium barbarum. The sequence continues at coordinate 6,094,360 of NC_083347.1, forward strand.
CCGACTCTCGCATACTATATAGAGCTACTTCAACTAATTAGGACATTAGGTAAACAAAGTAACCAACACAAAGATACCACAACTCACAAGCAGACAACAAGGAAAGACATATGTTATTCACGTTTCCATTTCCAATTCCAAGTAATATATCTTGAATACGAAATATAATTCTAGTTATTTCTACTACCATGAAAACTCATAATGTGTTTACTAGGTGAAAACTACTAAAAAGCCGTTTAAGTAAATACACAGTTAGTAATGCAGTTGAATATCCTAAATTTGTCCTTGGGAATCGAACCTAGGACGCTAGAGACAATTTTGAACACCCTGGACCACTTGAGCTAACCTTTTGCATTTGTTCCGGGTATTCAAAAGTTAATATATGTACATAAACACAAAAAAAATCTACCTTATATATACAATGTAATTTTTTGCCAGGGTGTTCATGTGAACACCCTCGCCACCGTCTAAATCCGCCCCTGGCACGGAGAATCTCAACACAAAAATATTTAGTGAAATAGCTATAAAATAGTCCCTCCTTCCATTTTTACTTGTGCTCTGTAGAGATGTCCATTATTACTTGTCCAGTTTGGAAAACCAGGAGATTAATTTATGATTCCATATTTATTTTACCCTTACTATTAATTATTGCGTTGGAAGCTTCAATGAAATGTTAGTGGCTCCACAACTTTTAAAAGAGTTTTATTGATTTAGATAACTTAGTAATAATTATATAGTAAAATTATCATTCTATTTATGACTGCTTAAAGGAGTGGGTCAAGTCAATAGAGGACAAGTTAAAATGGACGAAGGGAGTGTATCTTAAATATGAAATACAATTCCAGTTACTTCTATTACCATGAGAGCTCGTATTCGGTTTAGAAAGTTCAAAAAAAAAAATCCTCTTATTAAGCAATACAAAACTTCCGTTGGTAATACAGTCGAATTTCCTGGAACTGAGTTTTCCCTTAAAGTCTATAAGCTTAAACAAGCACGGAGAATCTAATAATTAGTTTATATATAATATATATATATATATATATATATATATATATATATATAAGGAATCTAATAATTAGTGAAATAAAGAAGAACAAGAGAGAGATAAAATACCTTCAAGGGCGGTATTTTGAGCTTCGGAAACGATTCGTCTGCCACGTGGAATGGTTTTAGAGGATGAAGTAACAGATACGGATGAGGGAGTTGGTTGGATCTTAAGGCCACTGAATTGAGAGAATCTAACTGATGAACGAAGAGGACCGGAGAAGGAAGAACATGTTACTGGAGCCAGTGACGGCGAGTGGAGTACAGAGGAGGCGCGTGGGATTGTAATGGTTTCCAGCACACCAGCCATGTGAGGGGAAGAGATAGAGTATGTGTGGAGGATAGTGGGGGAGGAGAGAGAGGGAGTTTGGATATTATTATTAGGAGTATTATTTACAGCCAGAGATAGTGAGGTCTGTGGTTGAGATGAGTTTTGGAGTTTGGTTTTTGAGAGCTGAGTGAGAAGATTTGTGGAGTAGATGAATGGATCCCTCAAGAGTTTTGTACGCGCACGAAATTATACCGGTATTATAATTTTAGAATTATAATTCTAAAATTAATTTAGCTCATTTAAAAAGTGAGATAAAATAATTCTAAGATTAATGAGATAAGGTGGAATATTTCATCTTTAATTATGGGCTTCATTTTATACGTTATTTGGTAGAAGATATAAATTTATCCTGGGATAATTTTAGACTTTCTACCAAATATGGTATAAAATTAATCTCAAAGTTAGTGCTGAGATATTTCATCTTATACCGTGTACCAACCGACCCCTAAGGGGTAAGGGATCGTTTGGTATGCGGACTAAATTATACTGGTATTATAATCCTAGAATTATAATTCTGGGACTAATTTATCCCAAAAGGTGGGATAAAATAATCCCAACTATAATGGGATAAGGTGGGATATCCCAGGATTACTTTTGAGCTTTATTTTATAATTTGTTTGATGGAAGGTATAAAATTATCCTGACATAAATTTATACCTTGTACCAAATATGATATAAAAAATTAGTGTTGGAATATCTCAGCTTATATCATGCGCCAAACGATCCCTTAAGTGTTTATGTCATCCACGTGCTTCTCACTCATCTCTTGCACATTTTATTGATTTCATTTGGGCTACTTCATCCTTGGGCTGACCACAGTGCTCTTTTCAGGCCCATCTTGAACCTACAGAGATTTTCTTTGGAAAAGCTACATTTGCTGCTTGACCAAAAATATTTATAGCAGCTAGTCAATATACATATATCATACACTAGTTTCATAGTATATATTACATATTTGCCAGTTTGTTTTTTTGGATGAGTGGCTATTTAAGGTAAGTTTCTGCCCCCGTACTTTGAAAATTGAGTAATTTTATCTTTTGTTAAATTTATGGTATAATTTTATCTACATCATTAAGAAAAGTCTTGTTTTTGCCCTTGACCTTTAATGGAACTCCAACCTGAGAATAATTTTAAGTCACATTCAAAAGTTGTGGTGTATATTTGGACTTTTTTTATCGAATTGCTTGGAGACGTGAAGTCGACACATTTATCTCTAGAGTTCCGTTGATAAAAATAACAAATATGGGATAATTTGCTAACGCAAGTACATATATGGATGGACAAGATCATTTCTATTCCAAGACGGGGAGTTTGATTTTTCCCATCGACCTATTTGCAGAATTCAATTAAAAAAGAAAAAAAAAAATCTACATTTCCATATCTTTTGCCCTTAACCCAATAGATAAAATTGCTTAATGAAATTTTGTATCACTAACGAGATGGATGTTTGTTGTCCCAATCATTCCTTTAGTCCCAAGCCCACTAAAGAAAGGACTGACTTAGAACAAAGTATTCGTGTAAAAGTATAAATGGCAAATTTTGAATAGTACATAGGCAAATTTATACCTTTGTCCTATTCTATTTTGTTTAGAAAATGGAGGTGGTTTCCTTGATTAGGAGAAAAACCTCTTGGTCATACCTGAACTATATTATTTGAGTGCATGGTAAGTTACAAAGGTCTATAACTCTAATCTCAAAGAATTTGTTTCCACATATTTCTTTCCAACATCTTTCTTCACCTGTTACTCTTGGGTTTGGGAAATAATAAAATAAATCAAGTTGTCTTATATTTTATGAGCCTTGTGACGCATTCTCCACGATGAGTTATTCCAAAGTTTATAAAAACGCAAGGCCATCTCTTGTTGACATATAACGGAGAATTCTTTTTTTCCTACTGTAAAATGGTTTAATCGTTTGATTCAGTCACATCAATCACACTTGAAATATTGACCACAGGAAAACCATTGGGATAGAACAAATAAAAAATTTGGTCGGTGAAAGCTTAAATTTAGAATTGATACTTCAAGTAATTTTAGTCCTCACAAATTCATTCAGCTTGATTGATTATCAAATAATGAAGAAATGAGAAACAGCAACATTACTATTCAAAACATATATGAAAAAAATTGTCAGTAGGAAAAGTGCGAACAAAAGATAAATATGTTTGACAGCAGGAATGACAAAATTAATATGTTGGAAACAAGAGGGTTGCAATAAAATGTTTTCTTAGCAAAATATTTGGAAAAAACCCCACAGTAACAGCAATATTAGTGTCATGACTCGTGATAAAGCATATTGACAAAGAAAATAACCATCAAAGATTATGATGGACGGTAAGTACCCTTCTCAATTTCAATCAATGATTTCGAGTTTAAGTCATAAAAATGAAATTGTCTTTTGATAGAAAATGCTTTTAGTTGAACTCTAAAATGAGTATCAAATAAGAGATAGAACCAAAACTAGACAAAAAAGAAGAAGTGTTATTGAATTGGTAGAAGAGGAGACCAAATGTAAAAAAACTAGTGGGAAGCACAATATTTGGGAATCTCCCATGCCATCCTCGTGTAGTCAGAGCATGAGAAACCCCCACCCAACATGCCCATTATTACTCACCTTTGTCATTTCCCTGCCTCACCCTCCGCCTTTTCTCTCAATTTTAAGTATCGCCATTTCCACGCCTACCACAACGGCACCAATTAATACTCCTCTCATTTTATATACTGCTAGTACTATTATCAATTAAAGTAAATAAATATTAGCATGATTTATACATTCCTAGATATAATTCCTCTGCATATTGTATTTCACAAAAATAAAATAAAATATCCTCTAATTCAATTTGTCCGAATCTCGATATTTTTCGGAAAGGAGTATTTAAAAAAAGGCCTGGCTGGACTTGTCACTTACGTGCTACATTTAGAAAATTAATTTGTGATGCTGCAAAATATAATGGAATAATTTAACTTTAAAAAAGACAGCATTTTACTACGACAAAAACAGTAACAACGTACCTGAAGTTTACATTAACTCAATAAATGCATGATATAGGAATTCAAATAAATACTTTTTTATCACTAAATTATACTCCCTTCATCCCAATTTATATGAGGATGTTTACCGCGCATGAAGTTTAAGAAAAAGAAAAGGACTTTTGAATTCTAAAACAAGCGAAAGAAATTTTTGTGCCTAGAAATCATTTCATTAAATATAAAAATGAGAATTAAATTGTTGCTAAATATAAAAATGTGTCATTTTTTTTCGTGACTGAATAAAAAGAAAAGAGTATCATATAAATTGGGACATAAGAGTAGTTGAGTATACAGTATTCGGCCTACGATAATAAATTAATATGATTTAATATAAATATTGTGACATACATAATATTTTAATAGTGTAGAGATCTAGTAGCTCAGTTGGTTGGCTACTTAAACTCTTTGGTCAGAGTTCGAATCCCACTTTGTAATTTCTTCCCCGTTTTCCCTTCCCCTGATAAAAAAAATAAAAAAAAAACATTTTAACAGTACTATAATAGTATAGTTGGTAATTGGTCAAATAGAACTTCAAAACGTACCAGCCCTCACCCTGTAGTTGGGTCAGTCTGTTTCTCTGAATGGTCAAAAGTTTCAGCTCACCTTCCTTTTGTGATGACTACCAGACAATTCAACCCAAATCAATATTGGAAACAGTAGCTAGCAGCAACTTCCTCCACAAAAACTCCTGAAAAATGCCCATGCACTCTTCTTCTTCCCTTTCCCGGCACCAAAGGCCTAATAATAACAACAAAAACAATGGCAAATCCATGTCAACTGAAGAAGAAGTGAAGCTTGCTGCTCTGGCAATTAGCCTCAACGTACGGCTCAGATCAGCAGATATGCCTTTTGCCATGCAAGAACACGCCCTTCGTTACGCTAGAAGTCTACTCCTCCAACCTGGAATTCACCGCCCTAACCCAACCTTCCTTGCTCGCTCCCTCAAAAAGGTGAGTTTGGTTCCTCTCAGCTTTAAAAAAAAGAGTTAATTGGTCAAAAACACACCCAATTATCAGTCGTTCCCTTTTCTTCACACCATCAATATATTAAAACACTCCTTAACTATCAACTGTTTCATTTTCCTACCTGATAATATTTGAATTTTTCAGGTAGGAAAAGAAACAACTGATAAGGTGTGTTTTAATATATAGATGTGATGGTTCATGTAGTAAAAAGAAACACCTGATTATTGAGGGGCGTGAAACTCGCGAAAAAATAATAGTTCGGGTGTGTTTTTAACCATTCTTTCTGAAAAATGATTCTAAGTTTCAAATTTGAGTTCAATATTTTGAAAATTTAGTGAATGAAACTTTTGTGGATTTTAGGAGTTTGATTCGATATACGGACCAGCGTGGCACTGTGTGGTGGGGAAGAGTTTCGGATCGTTTGTGACTCACTCGCCAGGTGGATTTGTGTATTTTTCGCTTGATTCGTTTTCCTTCCTTCTGTTCAAAACGGAGGTTCAGTTGATCACGGAATCAGGCTGATTCATTTTCTGCTTGCTGCTGTCGGTGGTTAGTTTCGTAATCCACAGTTACAACAGATCATATACTAGCTGCTAACTTCTTTTGGAGTTTTTTTACAAGCTATTAGCGTACATGATAATATTGATATTTCTCTAAGAAAAGAATTACATGTAGCACACTGTCACCTGTTTTTTTCTCACTTCTATAGTCTAGACTCCATGGTGAATGGAAATCTTCTGTTTTTTTCTCCAGATTCTACTTAGTTCAAATTTACCCTCCCTTATCTGTATGTTGAATCGATAATTTATCTTCCACCAATTATGGGACATTTTCAATGCCGATCTCCCCTTTTTTTTTTTTGTTTTTAATAAACGTGGCGTTGGACTAACTTGTACATACATCGACTAATTTCATGGGTAGCTACTACCTCCCACCAACACAGGTACTGTGTTACTCTATCCCCAAGGTATGGGAAGAAATTATTAAGTGTTTTTGCCTCCAATGGATCTTTGAACACTAGACTTCACGTGTCTCAACCCACTAATGCCTTTCTTGTACAATAATAATTATTACTTCCTCTGTCCCAATTTATGTGATGCTGCAAAATATAATGGAATAATTTAACTTTAAAAAAGATAGCATTTTACTGAGACAAAAACAGTAACAATGTACCCGAAGTTTACATTAACTCAATAAATGCATGATATAAGTCTTCAAATAAGTACTTTTTTTATCACTAAATCATACTCCCTCCATCCCAATTTATATGAGGACAATTTACTGCGCACAAAGTTTAAGAAAAAAAAAAGACTTTTGAATTCTAAAACAAGCGAAAGGAATTTTTGTGGCTAGAAATCATTTCATTAAGGATAAAATGAGAATTAAATTGTTGCTAAATATAAAAATGTGTCATTTTTTTTTGTGACCGACTAAAAAGAAAAGAGTATCAAATAAATTGGGACGCAAAAGTAATTGAGTATACAGTATTCGGCCTATGATAATAAATTAATATGATTTAATATAAATACTGTGACATACATAATATTTCAATACTGTAGGGATCTAGTAGCTCAGTTGGTTGACTATCTCAACCCTCAATCTCAAATTATAATCTCTTCCCCATTTCTCCTTTCCCTACCAATATGTAAAATTAAAAAAAATATATATTTTTTAATAGTACTAGTAATATACTGGGTGGTTGGGCAAATAGAACTTCAAAACGTACCAGCCCTCGCCCTGCGGTTGGGTCAGTCTGTTTCTGTGAATGGTCAAAAGTTTCAACTGACCTTCCTTTTGTGATGACTACCAAACAATTCAACTCAAATCAATATTGGAAACAGTAGCTAGCAGCAACTTCCTCCACAAAAACTCCTGAAAAATGCCCATGCACTCTTCTTCTTCCCTTTCCCGGCACCAAAGGCCTAATAACAACAACAAAGGCAATGGCAAATCCATGTCAACTGAAGAAGAAGTGAAGCTTGCTGCTCTGGCAATTAGCCTCAACGTACGGCTCAGATCAGCAGATATGCCTTTTGCCATGCAAGAACATGCCCTTCCTTACGCTAGAAGTCTACTCCTCCAACCTGGAATTCACCGCCCTAACCCAACCTTCCTTGCTCGCTCCCTCAAAAAGGTGAGTTTCGTTCCTCTCAGCTTTAAAAAAAAAGAGTTAATTGGTCAAAAACACACCCAATTATCAGTCTGTTTCATTTTCCTACCTGATAATATTTGAGTTTTTCAGGTAGGAAAATAAACAATTAATAAGGTGTGTTTTAACATATAGATTTGATGGTTCAGGTAGTAAAAAGGAACACCTGATTATTCAGATAGGAAAATAAACAATTGATAAGGTGTGTTTTAACATATAGATGTGATAGTTCAGGTAGTAAAAAGGAACACCTGATTATTGGGGGGCGTGAAACTCGCGAAAAAATAATAGTTCGGGTGTGTTTTTAACCGTTCTTTCTGAAAAATGATTCTAAGTTTCAAATTTGAGTTCAATTTTTTGAAAATTTAGTGAATGAAACTTTTGTGGATTTTCGGAGTTTGATTCGATATACGGACCAGCGTGGCACTGTGTGGTGGGGAAGAGTTTCGGATCGTTTGTGACTCACTCGCCAGGTGGATTTGTGTATTTTTCGCTGATTCATTTTCTGCTTGCTGCTGTCGGTGGTTAGTTTCGTAATCCGCAGTTACAACAGATATACTAGCTGCTAACTTCTTTTGGAGTTTTTTCACAAGCTATTAGTGTACATGATAATATTGATATTTCTCTAAGAAAAGAATTACATGTAGCACACTGTTTCTTACTTTTCTCTCTTATATTCTCGAGTTTAGGCTCCATGGTGAGTAGTATTCTTCAGTCTTCTCCAGATTCTACTTCAAATTTACTCTCCCTTATCTGTCATGATGATGATTCGATCAATTTATCTTCCACCAATTAAGGGACATTTTCAATGGCCATCTCCTTTTTTTTGTTTTTAAATAACCGTGGCGTTGGACTGACTTGCACATAAATCGACTAATTTCATGGATAACTGCTACCCGCACCGACACAGGTGCGTTGGACTGACTTGCACATACATCGACTAATTTCATGGATAACTGCTACCCGCACCGACACAGGTACCGTGTTACTCTATCCACCAAGGTATGGGAAGAAATTATTAAGTGTTTTTGCCTCCAATGGATCTTTGAACATGAGACTTCACGTATCTCAACTCACTAATGCCTTTCTTGTACAATAATAATTATTAGTATAGTATTGCTAGTAGCACTTATATGTTCTGGTTTCTTATAGATTGATAAACTTATACCAACTTATTACCCATTAAAATGGCAGCACTGGTATGCAGTTCCATTCCAAGAGTCAAACTAGTCAAGAAGCTATCCACCTGCAACCATGTACAACCCAATGTCCGACCACCATTACCAATATAATTTGTTGAACTTTAGAAATTGGCACAATATGACTTCAAAGAAAATCAAAATCAGACTCAGATGCTACCAATGCAAAACAGAACATCTTTATTCACACTCTAGGAAAAATCTACAGTCAACAGTCAGCTTGCCCTCTAAAGCACATTTGTTAAGCACAGACAGAGGGCTGCAATGTAGAAATAACCCAAATTCCAGTATTCGATGGAAATAACAAGCCTTAACAAGGTTGAAGACAACATACATCACAAACACCAAAATTTGAACTATTCGCGGGATTGTTACAACTTCATCCTATTTCAAGTTCTTTCATTCAAGAATTCAGCAACATCAATGGTGCACTGATTCTGATTGAGAATGGCTTCCAGAAAGCTCAACACGTATAGCACTAGACAACACCAAAGTCATCCAATAGAAACTTATTCTGCTCTAAGACAAGTTTCTCTCTTGCATGAACTGTTCTATCTTGTCTACATCTTCCGGGGTGTCAACACCATGAGTTTCATGGTCAACTTTAATCACCTGCATACAGGACGAGATCCATCCACTATAAAAGCACTCTAATATATAATCAGAACAAGAGGCAAATAGGAAATGAAGATGAGCAAATAAATGAAAGGCTGCAATAAGGCAGACTTCAATGGAAACTGATTAACCTTATCGACAATTCTTAGTTTCTCTCTCTTTTTTTTTCCCCTTCATAATTACATCTAAAAGATTATAATTTTTCGGTCTACATATGGTAAATACTTACTCAAACCCGGTGTTTACACAACCAATTTACCAATTTAACTTTAGCAATTATTAAAAATTAAAGGGAGAATCAATATCACTTTTTCATCATGGTTAAGTGAGACATGTGTATACGAAAGACACATGTCTTGCATTCAATGATTTGGTGTACACACTAGGTGCGGCCAAGTTTTTACCGTCAAAGTTTTTCATATAATTGAAGGGGAAAAACTTTTCTTCTGCGTTTAAACTGTTTTCTCCACAATATTCAGACACAACCAATTAGCATACAAAGTTAACTTAACGAGTCACCAATTTTATAACCCGAGCAGGCGAGCACAAGTAAAACGAATAAGTCAAGCATGCAGATTTGGTACCTTCATCTTGTATCCATTCTCAAGGACCTTCAACTGTTCAAGATCTTCTTCAAGTTGCAATGGTGTCGGTTCCAATTCTGGATATATTTTCAGGAACTTAGAATCATAGCTCTGGATATGAAATAAGAGAGAGACAATTGCTCAGTCATACAAGATTTTGTCAGATAAACTAATGATAATTGCACTATATATGTACCATCCAATACCTGAATTCCAAGGTGCAGCAAGTAAGGAAAATGAGGATTAACCTTGCCAGACCTGAAAGTTTGCACAAAATGATAAGGTTTTATCACACGTTAGATAAGAAATACTACTGCATTAGAGTTTTAAGAGAATCATGACTAACTTGTTATAAGGGATCAATCCTCGTGAAAAATAGATTGCATAACCACGATTATCAACCACACATTTAACACGATTTGGATCAAATGCATCCTCAGGTTTCAAAGACGTCACAGCAGTGCTAAAAACCGCGTCTGGCGCAGCCTGCATAAATAAAGAGTAATATATTATGACGAAGTTAAACTACTGGCAATATAGAGGCTGAAAGAAAGTTGTGAGGAGATGAAATTACATTAGAACTCTTGTAAATCTGAACTCTTCTTCATACGTTTATAATAGAAGTATGACATGACTACATATAATGCAGGTTTTGTGGCAACTGACAACCCATCATCCCAAGAGATGATATCACGAAATCATTGTCTCAAACATAGATAATCAGCGAGTTCCTTGCATTTTGCACCCTAATATGTGCTATCTTTTTCGATTTGCACCTTATCCTATTATTTTTAATGATTTGCACCCTAATCTCTTCCTTTTCTTGCAAAACAACAAAGACTCTTTTTCTTGAAATATTTCATAGCTGTTAACGGTGAATCATTCAAAACTATAAACCAGGGAATAAGTGGACAGCCTTTTGTCAGGAAAAAGAACGAAGAAACTTTACCTGCAGGGCTTTGACAATGCCATCTATTATCTCTGGTTCAATAAGAGGTTCATCTCCTTGTATGTTAACGACAATGTCATACTTCTTTCCAAGCTTTTGAAGAGCTTCATTACAACGCTCGGTTCCTCCAATTTAACAGCTGAGCATTAGCAATGTCACAAACTGAAATTACCAGAAGTAGGGCAAACTTTATGATTAAGAAAACAAGCGCATGTTCTATTTACCATTTCTACATGATTCAGAGGTCATTATTACTTCAGCACCAAAACCTTGGCAGCACTCAGCTATCTTTTCATCATCTGTTGCCACAACTGTTAAACAATACGAACATATCCGCAAATTTTAGAACTACTACTTCTCTTTTTATTCTCTCTTTTCTTTCCTCTTTATCTTTGTCAGGGTTTGTGGTCGAGGTTACAAAAAGTAGTCAAATTAGGTCAAATGGAGACGTACCAACGTGATCCAATGTAGCAGCAAGTTTTGCCCTTTCCCATGTTCTCTGCAATTAAGAATTTGAATCTGGTGAGGGTGTCACCTCCTTCGGAAACGATGACTATGATAGTGCATCCCGATTAAAGCTACATTAAGAATTTCAAACGAAGAGATTGCACTACGAATATTGTATGCAGTTTCCTAAAAATTCAGTAATTACATTCTTCTCTTAAGTTGAATGTTAGTTGAGATCCATGGCTTGTTAATATTTAAAGAAAACTTATAATTACTCAGGATGTAGACACTTGTTAAGTATCCGAAAATTGATATTCTGTCATCTAAACCCAGTACTTTCGACGCGGAGCATAATTTATGTATGAAATCCACTAAATTTGCAACAAATAGTAAATATGATTCCATAACTTCAAAAATATAATGGGTTCAAATTCAATACTAAGAACGTTAAAGGTTGAACCCATAGAGCTTGAACCCTGAATTCTCCTCTAGCGAGTAGTATCCATTTTGTAATATGTGCTCCATTTGACCAATTCTCTTCACAATTGACAAAATCATGCAATTTACAACGGGTCATTTGCACTTTTACCCCTATTTTGTGCTGGCCTTTAATTTTTGCCCGTCAAGGCAAACAACTGTTTTATATATTCGCATC